>NW_010128043.1:4055-9845 GCF_000699245.1 Pterocles gutturalis
TGTCAGTACAAGCCACCCACCCCCCTCGCTCCAGGGCATCACGGCAGCCCCCCGTCCCCCCGGGGCTGTGCTGTGCTTGCACACCAGGGCCCGGCTGACATCCCATCACTGTATCTCCCTGCTCCTGTGCCCACCATTCCTGGCCCACCGCCGGTCCTGAGGGCATCTCTGGGCTGGTGGCAGAGCTGGCGTGTCCCTTGGGCAAGGCCGAGCATCTCTGAGCTGACAGCAGGGTGATGCTGAAGGCAGGATTTACAGCTGCATTGTCCTGCTGCCAGTAGACGTTTGACCAGCACCCCTACACATGACATTTGTTTGTTCAAATGTAACTCAATTCATGGGCTCTTGAGGAGAGTGTTGATGGTGTGACATTAAGCAGCCGATTACTCCTGTGCTTGGCAGGCTCTCCGCCCCGCTGTGATATGGCTCCTGCCCAGCACCTTCCCCAGCAAAGTGCATTGGCATAAATATGTGAGTAATGCAGGTGACAGGCGCTGTGGCTCTGGCTGATTATCCATTGCTTTTATGTAATTTATGCTCCAAAAGCAACTGTGCTCAATCGTGTCCATGAACTTGATTCCTTTCATGTGGTTTTCTGTGCTAACGAGATTAAATCAGTTCCAATAGGCACCATTTTAATGGAGATGATAAACTTTTATTGAACTCGAGCACATTAAAATGAAATGTAAGCAATAGGTGACTTTAGCATTAGTCTAGAGTCTTTTCCAGTCTGGATCAAGCCAGCATACCTTCCTTGTTAAGCAACAGCCTGCACCCCAGCACGTTTTATGAGCTTCTAAAAGGGCCGAAAAATCCTTCCCCCAGCCCGCTTCCCCGTTGCAACGCGCCGGAGGCTGGGGCTGGGCGGTGATGGGAGCAGCTCCGTGACCCGGTGGTGCAGCCATGAAATGAGGTGTAAACACGGCTAAGTGCAGGACTTCACATCTCACAAAAACAGGAAAGCAGGGGATGGGTAATTTGGTGTTTTACAGCAGCTTTGTCTGCTAATCTGTGATCTGTTTGGTCTGCCAGTAGGATTATTACGGTGGGTTTACTGAAGAAGTGCCAAAAATGATGTTAAATAAACTGTTTACACAAAGTAACTGCAGGCTGAAAAGCTAAACAGAGAGTCCTAAACGCAGCCCCATCGCAAGTTTGAAGAAAAATAAACTTCCCGACACTTTCAACTGGACGCTGTCGCTCTGCAGAGCCTGCTCTGTTTGTTGAATATTAAAACGTAAAATTAATGTGTTTCCCCCTCTTTCTGGGGCTCTTTCCAAAGGTCTTATGGTTGGAAACATGATCGGATCATTCTGAGCTCCTTGGCTGTCCTTGGAATTTGCTGCAATCATTTTATCCGTTGTAAAATATTCAAGTTTCAGAATGACTATAAGAAAGACCATCATTCTTTAGAAGTGGGTTGTGTAATATTATTTTTAAGAGGACGGGAAGAGCTAGTGCTTGGTCTTTGCTCTCCAAGGAGTTACAAGGGAGACCTGGGGGACAGAAGTTGACGGTGCTCTGTGGTGCAGCACATGGGGAGGGTGGTCACACACAGTGTCATCTTCACCCGTGGGTGGGTGATGCAGGGGAGCTATCCATCAACTACTCCCAGTGCAATCTGGAAGGATGCAGGAGCTCTCATGCCTTTCCTCCACCTCTGCTTGTCTTTAAGATGGCTGTATTCATTGCTGAGGAAAAAGCCTGAATGGAATTTGGAAAAATTAGTGGTGTCAGCTTTTTGGCTAAGGAATTGCGTGCGAACCACTCTTGAATTCTGACTCTTTGCTGTTAGCCATAGCCTCCCCCCAACAGCCCAGACAGTGTCTGTAGCACATGGGATCAGCAGGCAGCTTGTGCAGGACCCATCGCTTGCAGCCCGCCTTCATTCCAAGTCCTTGTTTTAGAGTCCGAGGGTGTGGATGTTGTTTTTTTATCTCTGGTGAGATGAACAGGACATAACTGGCATTGGCAAAAAGTTTAGGGCCCCATGCAGGAGGGGGGTTTGGTGCTTGTGCGGGGCTTGTGAGCAACAAATTCCGCAGGGATCTAGGAACCACACGTAAGCTGGCCATTGACGATAGCGGGGTAGGACAGCATGTGCCTGGCACCGTTTGCACAGAGGTTGTATTAATGTTCTCTGAGCATGTCCAAACTGTGGGCAAAGAAGGATCGCTGGCAAAGGGCTTCCAAAGTCCCTCGTAAGAGGCGGCTGAAGGAGCTGGATCATCTGGGGTGCAGCCAGGGGTCAAAACCTGGAGGCAGGAAGGGAAGGAAGACCTCTTCGTCCTCATGCACACCTACAACAGAGCTTCTAAGTTTCCTGCTGGGTTCTGCGCTGTCAGGTGTCACTGCGGATTTTGGACAGAAATTAAGGGAAATGATATGAAGGGGCAGTATAGAAAATGCCATTTTAACCTGCCTGTGCAGTTCAGCTTAGTACCCTGTGTGTGAGCTTCATGAGATAGTTTTAATCACATGTAGACATTTTTTTTGTTTTTCTATAGAAACCAGCTTTATTAATTGCACAATCTTCCTTTGTTCCCTGAGATCTTGTGAGTAGATAAATCAAAGCTTTGGTGACATTATACATGCATTGACATTATACCTAGGCATTGCACCATACAGTATATTTAAAAGTGGGAAAACAATAGTTATTAAATGAAATCTTGTTATAAAAAAAGACAGAAAAACCAGCGGATCTGTCCTCATAGTGATGGTTAAATTAAATTTTGTTATAAAAAAAGACAGCAAAACCAGCGGATCTGTCCTCATAGTGATGCAAAAAAAGGTCACTACAGTTTCCTTCTAGCACCCAAATTCACAGAGCTGTGCACCAGGCAGAGTGTCACTCACGGTGTGGGCTGACCAGCAAAACCTTCTCCTGGCTGGCTTCTCAGCGGCTTGCTGGCAGGGTCCCAGCACCAAGAGCCCAGGAGAGGCAGGGTCCCTGTCATCTCCCCTAGTGGCCAGGGCCAAGGTGGCATCCTGAGGCGGGGGCTCAGGAGCCAGGGCAGTAAGGGCAGTCCAGGGGCTGGGGCTGCAGCATGGTCCCTGTTGCATGGTTCCTCTGGACGCGAGAGAGGAGGCACAGGCGCGGTGTGCTGCACTGCAGCCTGGCACAGGGCTATTCCGTAGCTGTTGGAGAAAATGTCATTTTCAGGCCCTTATGTAACTGGGTGGATTTGTCACAAGAGATGCAAGAGTGGAGACACAGACCTGGCACCAAACCACCCTCCCCAGGTGCAAATCTCTGAAGGACAGGCTTCCCAGCAAAGCCTTGATAAGAACTGGAGCAAACCAAGTGTTTCCCCCTAATTTTGCTTTTCAAAAGTTCTGAACTCGTTCTCGCTGAAGCTATCCCAAATTATTCAGCCCAAACGGTTAAAGTTTGCCAGTGTTGTAAGCAACTGAACAATGGGTCATATCATGGAAACTGTCAAGCAACCTTAAATATAGCTGTTATGATCTGCCTAGTCTGCAATGCTCTGGAAACCAGGGTGAGCAGTAAGGGGAAAAAATCCATAGAGTTGTTTAGGTTAGTCAAGAACAGAGAGGACTGCAGGGAGCCAAGGAAAGCCAAAGGGCGCCTGGGGCAAGAGGCAAGTGGTGGGAGGGCAGGAACAGGGCCAGGAGCCTCCCAGGAGGAAGACCCTGATGAGGCAGACCAGAGGGCAGGCAGGGAGGGGGTGATGCTTGGTGCCTGGCTGGTCTGGGAAGTTCAGCTGGCTTATCTCATGGCAGCCGGTGATCCCATCTTTCCCCCAGCCCTTCTTCTCATCTGGGCTCTCCAGTATGCCAGACCATAGAGAACTGATTTGGTGGTTGCACAAACCCATCTAACAATGAGCCAGGAGTCAGGGCTGGGCTCAGCATTGATGTGGGGATCCCAGATTCTCTCAGGGGAGCTGAAATCCGCCCTTTGCCACTCAGCAGGGGCTGTAGGGTGCGGATGGCTTCTCCTTCCCCAGACTGCATCCCAAGTATCCCAACCGAGGCAGCCAGCAAACGTGGACTGAGCTTGGAGTGCTTCAAAGTGAGTCGGAAACTATTTTATCAGGGCAAGATCAGTGAAAGCCGCAGTGCTGGATGCGATCAGGACTGGGGCTGAGAAGCCCTCTTACGGGAAGCGGCTCTTAATGTGCTGTCTGAGCACAAGCCTGGCGCGAGGAGGGAGTTGCCGAGGAGCGCTGCGCTGTGCAGGAGGTCAGACCCAACATCCCTGCTGGCCTCCAGCTCTACAGGCAGATGCTCAGCTGGAATAGTGTTAGAGCCACAGAGCCTGAATGATTTATACCACTAGAAGAGATTTTTCTTTCCCTTCTTCCTCCCCGCTGCCCTGCTCTCCCTCCTTCCCCATCAGTGCTGACGGCAGCTGAGGGGCGAGGGGAGCATCCCAGTGCCCACCTGCACTGATGCCCCCAGCTCAGACATGTCACAGGGAATGGAGCCTTGCGGGTCACCGCTGCCCTGCTGCCCCCCATGCAAGCACCAAGGCAGTGGTTTCTCTGCTGGTTCATGGCCTGTCATTTGCTGGCTATGCCTTCAGAGCCCCCTGGGGACAAAATGCAGCTCTGGATGGGTATAGAGGCAGTGCAGCGACCTTGGGAGGGGTCCTTGGCTCTTCTCAGTGCCCTGGGCAGCTGTCTGTCCATCCCTCCCAGCATCCCCATGTCTCTCCCATACAAGCTGTGCTCATCGCCCCTACGGGCGCCCCGCACAGCCTCGCCCTGTACCCATCGGCTCCCCTCATCTCTAGCTGCCGCCGTGGCTCAGACCAGTGTCCCACGTGCCAGGCAGGGACAGGAGCTGCTCACACACAGACCCTCGCTCCAGGGGTGCTGGAAGATTTGCCAGGGCGGGTTTGGGGCAGGTCCGTGCCAGGGGAGAGCTCCAAGGCACAGAGGGACACCCCCCATGCTACGTGGCACAGCGCTGACCTGAGTATTTCCACTGGCCTTTTCTTGACCATTTTTGGTCCCTTTCATTTGTTTTTGAATCTGTTCCTCCTCTTTGCCCAAGTTCTTTGCGCTAATTGGGAACTGGCTCCTCTCGGGGTGGGAGGTCTGTCAGGACTGCCTTATGACAGATTTACTTTGTCTCTCTCTTTCTGCATTTTGGCAGTTTGGTTCTTCTGCAATGTTCTGGATTTGGATTTTGCTTCTCAGTGCTGATATCCTCACAATAGGCAGCCTATGGATTGACTAAATTAAAACATAACGAGCTGGAATGCGACTGGCAGCGCTGCGAGATCCCCATCAGCACGGCGGTGGCTCGCAAGCACACAGCTGAGCCGCGTCTCCAGGCAGACCGATGGCCGCAGCCCTGCTGTGGGTGTCTGTGACCAGGGCGGGATGCAGGTGCCCTGCTCAGTGTGCCACCAGCGATGGCATCACGCCTTGGCACGGACACGCCACGGCGGGCAGGGGCTGCGGGTGCTGGTAGGAGCAGCATGCGGACCTCCGGCAAGGGGCTGACAGATGCGAAGTGTTTCTCAACAGAGATCAGGGGGTGCAGGTTCAGGAGGAGTTCAAGTCAGGGAGCGGAACTGCTGTTGCTAGAAAGCAGAGGATGTAGCTGCTCCTCTTCAGCAGTGTTGATCCTGGCACCCTGCGTGCTCTGGGTGCATCGATCCTCTTTGCTCCATGACTGGACCCTCTTCTCCATCCCATCGCCATGTTACAAGTGCCACCAAAACCTCTGCAGCTGAGTCCCTTCTGCTGCACGGTGGCTCTGTGTTCGTGTCAGCCTCGCGCCGTGGGGAGGGGGTGTGTCACCTGTCCTGCTGCC
>NW_010128043.1:9883-61105 GCF_000699245.1 Pterocles gutturalis
CCATCTCTACTGACCCCATCTTTCCTTCTTCTGCTTCCCATCCAAAATTTCCCCTTTTGTGCACTGTCAACTCCCCTAGCCTCATTTTCCAGCCGGAGGGGCTTTGCTAACCCCTGGCTAACTTGGCTCAACCTGGCACATTGGCAGATGCCATGGCCCCGGAGGAGAGCCCTGGTTCTTGTCCTGCGCACGGAGGTGACACGCGGAACCGCTCGTTGGTGAAGAACAGCCAGCAAACAGAAGAAAAGGAAATCCCGGGTGACGCTGAGCATGGGAGTCTGTGGCCAATGTGGGATTGGGAGAATGATCGTGCCAGCTCGCAGGGCTTCAGGAGGAGATCCAAACCCAGGGAAGGCCCTGGAGAAATGGATGACAGGCGGGCTGGGGCCAGAGCTGCATGGCTGTGATGGGAACCCAGGCAGGGAGCAAATGGGAAATAGCGAAGAAGGGCGAGACAGCGGTTTGCTCTCCCTCCTGAGGATGCTGCTGCTCACTGCAAGCTGCCGTAGCGCTGCAACCTTCCCGCCTGCCATGCTTGCCAGCACCTGGCAGCTGCGAGTAGGAAAGCGCTGTGGCGCGTATGGCATAGGTATTGTTTGGTTTGGGTCACCCACGCCAATCAGCAGCACCACAGGAAAACGAATGTGACACAGACACGCGGCAGAGCTCGCCTGCGTTTCCTGAGCCAGCTCTGACCGTCGGGCTGGGAGCGGGGCTGGCCAGCATGTGCTTGCAATTAGGCGAGAAATCTTCCCCAACGCCTGCCTGCAGTCATTTGTGGGAGGAGAAAGACAAGCACGTTGGCAAAATGGAGAATGAACCACAGGAGGGGACTGCCTAGGGTCTGGCTGGACATGGGTGAGATGAGCGGTTAACCACTTGGTCCTGGAAGGGGAACAAGCAGGCGGAGGACGAGGGGCAGCTCCCAGGGGAAAGCAGTGCCAGGGAAGGGCAGGAGGAGGCTGGCTTCAGAGCAGAGGGAGGAAGACACTGCCCCAGAGCAGTTTTTCTGGGTACCCTGAGGTGTGTATCAGGGCATTTTGATTCTCGTGTCTGATGAGTTTCTCATAATCAGGGAGGCTCTGTGGTTCTTGGGGATCTGGACAAACTTTGCATCCCCTCTCCCTGAGGTCTACGCACCCCCCCTTGCTCATGGGAAGAGAGTTTCTGCAGAGAAATCAGTTCACCTCCAAACCCAACCATGCTCCTCTTCCAAGACAGCAGGACAGTAGTAGGACCACAGGTAAAGTTTCCAAGATTACTCTCTCTTTTGTTGACTGTGGAATATCTCTAAGTTCTAACAGCAAGGCAGGGAACGGTCAAACCCCACCAGTGCCCATATGATGTCTATTAACAACTGAAGTAGGTAACTAAGTAAAGTCAGACGGATGGTTGGAGAAGGGGCTCAGAGATTCACTGCTGGTTAGTCCAAAAAGGGATGTCATCTGACTTGTCTTCCTGCACAGAGTAGGCCAGAGTGTTTCCCCAAGTGAGTACTTGTAGAGCACGTATTTTTGGGGACTGCTTTATATCGATTTTTGAGTTGGCAATGGTAGGAACTCCCTCCACAGCCCTGGTTGACTTGTTCCAATGCATCTTATTCTACATCAGATCATCAAATTAACCTAATGATCAGCTTGATTAAATTATAGTAAATCAAGTAACAGATTCATGTCAGCTTTCTGGAAAGCCATCAGTCTTGTCTAGCTCTGAACTTCCCAAATCAGCTATCGTTTGACTAGCTATGTCTCTTCCAACTCAGTTTTGGACTAGACACCCTCCTGAAGTCCCTCCAACCAACATTTCTTTGCTTCTATTAATAGCTTGTCCTAGGAGAGACAGCCCTTTACATGGGCTTCAGCTTCTCTAGGGGACCACTCTGCTCAGCTCTGCTGCCAGCTGATGCAGTTTGACCAGAGCAGCACTGAGGATGTAATAGTCTATTTCTTTCTTTAAACCTAGTATTGTGTACACCAACTCCATCCAAACTGGGAGAGCAGACTATGTTACACTTTACATTCGAATGACAGACCTGGATGAAAAGACTGTGATTTCTCATATGCATTAAACATATAATTTTTTACCTACCAACTCCATATGTGGGAGAGAAAAACAGAGAGGGAGGGAGAAGTTTCAGAGGGCAAAGCTGTGGTAGGTGTCACTGCGCTCACGTGTGGTAGCTTACTCCAGCCCACTGGACAGGCTAACGCAGAGATCAGGACCCAATGATTGAAGGAATGCTGTTTGATGCTAGGGACTAGGAAAAGAAAGATGTCCCTGAAGGTTCCAGTCTGTGGGTGCTGGGATTTTGTTCAGCCTCTGGAGCCTGGCTTGCTGTTGAGAGCTTAGCAAGTGATCTTGAGGACCCTGCTTCGTCATGCCAGCATGATCACTGACTGCCTGGAGATTACTTGCCCAGGGACGGTGAATCATGTTTGGTAAGCTGAGGGATGCTTTTTAGCCTTGTGGCCATTAGTGGATACGAGAACATAAGCACAGATTTCTTTGTCAACTGTGGTGGCATCAGGAAGCTGTAAGACTCCAGGCAACATCCGTTAGAGGCCACGAGCTTCCTGCTGGCTGCAAGGACTCTTCCTTTGCGCATTTTTGAGCTGTTGTCCTGATAGGTCCCTCCATCAGATGTCCCTCAGTGGCCACAAGGGGATACCACTCCACTGAGGCCATGGGTATAACCCAGTGGATCTAAGTCTAATTTCTGAAGTTTGGGACCATATCTTTCCAGGATTTTAAGGTCCTTGGATCCAAAAATATCCCCAGTGCACAGGACTGTAAGCCATCTGAGGTCCTCTGGGAGGTGGGACTCTCAGCCACCTTTAAGATCCCTTTTAAAAAAATAATTAAGACATGCAGAGTTTGCGTGATTTTCTATTATTTCATCTCAACTTTTCCCAGCTACACTTGGGCAAGCTTTTCAAAGTAAGCTACACTTACTGTAGCCCAGGTGAAGCCCTGGGAGTTCCCTGTTCATTTTGCTCTTTGCCAGCTCAGCACATGCACAAGCCGCATGTCAACCCATAACCAGCATACGCTGAATTCAAATTGCTTGGATATCCACCTCCAGCAGCTGTCAGGGCAGCCTTTTCTGCTGGAGTAGCTGTCCATGTCCTTGTCCTGCCCCTCAGCAGCCACATCTTCCCTGAGACCCCTCACTTGGGTGGCTCCCTGCTCCCATGCTCCTCGTCCCTCAGCCAAGTGCTCACCCAGACTCCTGCCCAAGCAGGATGAGCAAATGCTGATGCCTTGCAGGGTAGAAACTCAGGGGAGCATCTGGCTGGGCAGACAGAAGAGAGGAGAGGGGGGACTATGCACATCTCATAGGTGTGGAAAATTGCCAGGGTACGAAGACAAAAAAGCCACTGGAAGTGCCTCCGTTTCACGTGGCACCTCCTGCCCCTGCTCACCCGGACAGGCAGGACAGGACAGGCAGGACAGGTTGGTGTTCACTGTATCTCCTCCCGCTGCTTTGGAAGAGAGTCCAGCTTTCAGGAGTTACTCGCATGAGCCTTCAGGCTGCCAGCTGATGAGCCCCTGGGGAGCCGCTGCGTCCGGAGTAAAGGAGGTGGGGCCGTGACCCGGTGCTTATAGAGAAACTCAGCAGGAAAAGTTCCATAAAATAAACAGTGCGAGTCTCTAATTTCCAAACAAGCCCCAATGGCCCCTTTCCCTGAGCAGTTCTGCTGTGACTAATCGTACTGGTAGGTGTTGGGTCAAAATCAACAATGGTTCTCCACTAAGGTCACTCACTTGCTCTGTTTACACTGCTAATTTTATCACTGCTCAGAGTGGCTAATGGCATTATTTATACGTTTAGCGATGATAAATGTCCATGCTAAATAAAGGCTTCCTGGCGTGGGCAGGTTGAGGGCTGATATGGCACATCCAGAACTTTATCATCAAAGGAATGAGCGCTGTGGGGAAGAGCTTTCCTGGTTTTCTGCAAAGCTGAACACTTATGAATGGGAAACGGTGTCAGCAATTAGCCTTGCCTGATAACAAAGCTCATCCCTAACGAGCGAGCTGTACCTTTAGGAGGCTGGATTTCACAGGGCTCCCAGGAAGGGTGAAGGGAAATCCCCCAGCCACCTTGCTGTGGTGAAAAGCTGCATTGGAAAGTGCTCGTACCCTCAGCTTTGTAAAACAGGCTCTGCGGGAGAGGAGAGGCATGGCAGCAAACACCCAGCCCTCCGTGGAGAAGCCGCTGGGAGAAGGGATGCAGACCCCAGGGTCATCCCCCACGTGTGGGCAGCCCAAAGAGCAGCGCAGAGGTTATTGAGATGCTCGGAAGAGGTTTCTCATAAATAAGGCTTTTTTCCCTGCAAAAATGTTTACTTTCTAGTGAAAAATCACAGCCCACGTTATTTCGCTGGAAAGCTGGCTGAAAGCCAGGCAGTTTGACCCAGGGATGCCACAGGGGTGACTCACTGGACTTGTAGTTTTGGAAACTCCTGTCACCGTCATCCTGCCTGGGACAGCCTTCTGAGCTTGGACTACATGACCCATGATGCTCCATGAGGTCTCTTCTGTGAGTTGGGCTGATGCACAGTGAAAGTCCTTGGCTGTAGTCCAGCCTGACTCAAACACCATGAGACCCTGACATGTCTTTTCTAATTAGAAAACTCACCCTTTTCCAGTGAGAGATGATATTTTAAGAAACCTTCTGTGATATTTGATTCCATTTTGAGAAAAAAAAACAACATTTGGCCTTTATTCATCTTGGAAAAGGGAGATGGGATCACGAAAGGGGTCTCACGGCCAGGGAGGCAGGAAGATCTGGTCTGGATGCATCATGGCCATGGGCAGCAGAGAAAGGGCAGCAGTTAAAGTGGATTTTGGAGAGGGGAACAGCCAACTGCTGCCCCAGAGCTGTGGAGTGGCAGTAAAGCCAGCAAAGAAAGAGAGAGCATGAAGAGCCGATGGGCAGGAGTTGAGCTGTACATCAAGACAGGGTCCATAGCTGTGGTGGGAAGGCTGGTGGGTATGCTCTCAGATCCTCCTTCCTTGTAGTGTCCATATCTAACGTGTTGTGATACCCTCAGCATCCCAAATCTAAAACTTAAGCATCTTAAGGAGTCCTGGATCCTGACCTTCATTCAAATGAAAGCCACCTTACACAGACACTGCTCTCTCAGGTTAAATAAGAGTGAGCACAACTCAGCTTCAACCCCTGACTGAAACCCCTGTGCTCTCTGCACTTCTTTCATTTCTGCCCTTCACGTCCCTTTCCCAGCTCCTCCTGTATGGTGAGACAGCGAAGGTGACCCACCCTGCAGGTCCGTGGGCTGGACAGGAGGCAGGGAGCAGAGACCCCCTTTATGGCAGTGTATTTTTCTAGGAACATCTGCCTGCATGTGGTCCTGGGATGTGCTGTAAGGGCAAGGATGGTGGTGGTTGCCCAGGCAATCCTCATGGAGGATCTTGCCTCAGTGGAACTTGGACAATGTGCAGTGCCAGCAGCGATTCGCTGATTACTGTGATGGGTGCAAATAGATACAGTTCACAACCTATTTTCAGACAAATTCACTTTAGGGCAGGTTTGGGTCTTGGGAGCTGAAGTGGTGCCAAGGTTATGTGCTGTCCCTCTCCATGCATGAACTCATCAAATCCCGTCCCAGTGCACCATGCAGAGATGAGTCTGTGATTCTGCTGCTGTAGCTGATGTGTGACCCCTCGGTGGATCAGCCTGGATACATCCTCATCCCTGTGGACTTATCCATGCCTTACATCAGTTTCACTGAGATCAGGATTAGACTGACAAAGGTCTGGATTTAGTTCAGGGGATCCCCTGGGCGTGGATTTCCTCCACACAGGTTGCCTGCTGCTCCCAGTACGGTCTAGTGCCTGAACCAGACAATTCATGTTGAGGCTACACGGGGAAATTTGTCATCTATATCCACTGAGGTCTCCAGCGGCAGTGCTCCTGCCTGGCATCACAGCTGTTGGATTTGCTGAGAACCAGACAATGGCCTTGGCACTGGACAGCAGGGCACCTCCACCTCCTAGCAGCCTCTGAGAAGACAGGACTTTCGTGTTCTCTGCAAGTCCTCTGATACTGTCTCACAGCAACTCCATGGCTCTCGCGGATGTTCACATCTGTTGCCCTGCTGATGTGCTAGCAGAAAGGAAAAACCCAGGAACGTGGTCACCCGTGCATTTGACATGCCATGCCACATGTGCTTCTGGGCCATTCGCAAATGTCTGCAATGTTGCTATTTCAAAATAAATGATTTCCAGTTGTGAGAGAGGCACCAGGGTTGCATATGTCGAGCTTGTGGGTTACAAACAGGTGGGTAACATCAGTTTTTGAGTAGCCTTTCCTCTCTTATCACAATGAAGGCACTAGGTTATCCTAGAGGATCATTGTTTCATGTCAAAATGCTGGATGCTTTGTGACATTGAACCCAGATGACAGTTTTTGAAGGGAATTGGGGCACGTGTGAGGAATTACAATTGCAAACTCAGGTGAAGATGCATCTGTGGTGATGCTTGCTGCTCTGTCTCCGGGTGTGGCATCTGACCGAGACGTGTGTTGGTGGGTCAGGCAGCCTTGGTGTTCACTGCCATGGGGGCAGTTCTGATGGTCCAGAGAGCAGAGGGGGGTTTCAGTGCAGCTGGGAGGTAGGACTTGCAGATCTCCTTGGTTTTGTAGACTGTAATAACTGTTAGCTGCTTTGGGTCATGTAAAGATGCTTTCACGGGGGTAACAAGGGACCCTTCAGATGTGGTTACTTGATGCTGTACTTGGACCCTCATCCTCTTGGAAATAGTGGCCACGTCCTTGGCCAAGTCCTTGCCTTCAATGTGATGCATCTCAGGAGTGGTGGGGTGTGTGGCAGTCTGACGTGGTGCTGGCTCGGTCCTCGTCTTGGGGCTCCATCACCATTAGGAGGTGGAGGTGAAGAGCTTGAGGAATGTCAGTGCCACAGCGGGGGAGGTCCTGCTCTGTCCAGCTCTCCCTGGACAGCCCATGCCTGTGAGCAGGGCCAGGCTGGGTGCGTCCTCTGTCTTACCAAACACCCGAGAGCGTGTGCTCTGCCAGGTGGAGCTGCAGCTGCAGGGCAGCCCAAGGACCATTTTTTGTTGGATGCTTCCTCTGGGTAATACGGCCCGGCTGTAATCGGTTCCTGTCCTTAGGGCTGGAGTCAAGAGCTATACATTCTGTTATGTGAGCTAGCACATTAATGTAAACAGCAGTCTCCAAAACAGTGGCAGGAGAATTAACTGATGCTATATGCTGCTGCTTCATGTTTTCTTTGGAGTTGAGGAATAGGTTTTGGAGAGATTTTCCTCCCTGTTTTCTGCTCATGCCTTTGGACACAGCTCTGTTATCCCCAGCTGACTTGCCTAAGCCTATAATCCCTGGTGCTCAAGAGAGTGAGAAGAAAATAGGATTCCGAGTCCAAATGCCTTACGTGTCGGACTCTAGAAGATTCCTACCATATGCTCTGGCCACCAAGCAAAGGGACTGAGTTCATTTTGTATCCTGTCGTGTGTTGCTGTTGTGCAGAAGGAGCTGGAAAAGCCGTGGTGAGGTCTGTCTGTCACAAGGTTGGCCCGTGGACCTGCTGAAGCGTGGGGATCGCAGCACACCCCCCAGTGCGCTGCCCCCCATGCAGTTCAGTGTCTAATAAGCTCCTGGGCATCACCCCATGGAAACGTGACAGGCAGAGAGACGGGCAGATCCTGTGTGCCCACCTCAAGCAGAGATCTTCTAGTTTGAAAGCATTTATCTTGCACGCTTGAAACTGAAAACACACCAGCAATCATTCTGCCATTTGAGGACAAGATAACTAATGGTCCAACACATTTACTTGGAGCAACCACTGACATATGAAGGGGCCTCCAAGATTATGCCCAATCCTCTGTTTCTAGCCTGCCAGAGATCAGAAGCATCCTGGTCTGCCAGGGCACCGTGCTGTCTCCTCTGTGCGATGCCAGCTGCTGTCATTCCCTAGGAATGCCCAGCTGGGGACATCCAGCTGCTTTTCTACCCTGTGTGCTGCCACAGAATTTGAAAGGTGTCAAGTCACAGCAGGAAGGATGGGGCCCTATTATTTTTGACAATCTATATTGGCTTGGTTTACATGCTTGGGTACAACCTGTAAGCAGCTGTTGGCATGGAAGAAACGTTTATTGTTAGTTTTATATGTCTCTCTTGCCAATGAAGTCCATCGCTGCCTTATATTGCAGCATAAGATGAATTCCCAGCCCTAATTTAATATGCTGTCACATACCTGGACTCAGTGCAGCCAGTACTTACAATAGCCTGCAGATCCAGTCCTCTCCAAGCCCTGTTTTGTAATGGCAACGGCGATCACTGCTGGGGTTTAGTGCATCGAGTTATGAATCCTGCGGATGCTTTCCAGAGTCAGAGCATGATTCCGGGGAACGGGCAGCACAACAAGCCTTTGCTTCTCAGAACAGATTCGCGGGTCCCTGGCTGTAAGTCAGGGGCAGCCCCAAGGCAGAGCCCATGCCCAAGCATGTCCACGTGCAGCTCTCCAGCACTGGGTTGGTGGAAAGCGGAGTCCAGCCACACACTCCAGGGGAAAGGAGCAACCACCATATCCCTAAGACGAGATGTTGATTTTGTTGCACTGGACACCTCCGTTACAGCTGGCATTGTCTCACTTCTACCACCAGTTAGTAAGCCCTGTTCTTTATTTTTCCACTAAATCAAAGATTCCTCTTGTAGAAATGTAGAATTATAAACATTGTTCAGTCACTTCATCATCTTTTCTTGGATAAGTTAAATTAATTGACCTACTTTAATCTCTCACTAAAACATGCCCTTTACATACAATGTCTTCTCTGGAGCTCTTTTCTGACCCTTTAATTTTTTCATTTTTCAATATCTTAAAAGAAATTCATAAGGCTAAAAATAGGAAGACTCTTCCAGTACAGTCTTATCAATGTCATAACGAGATAACTTTGACACTCTTCTCTGAGTCAGTGTTACCCAGTTTCTGCAGGCAAGATTGCCTTCCCACATATAGACAAAGCATCACTTTGGCAATTTGTGCTAATATTATCAACAGTGACCCCCAGGTCATTTCCAAGGCCATGGCTTTCCAGGGTACAGTCCACTGTCCTGTCAATGACAGCTTCATCTTCCTTCTTGAAAGTATAAAATTTATCTGGCTTTAGTGATATTAAAGTGCACAGTCAGTAACACCTTAGTTAACCAAAACCTCAATTATCACACCGTTCAAATGCTGCATACGCCAAATACTTATGTTTTTCCACTACAACACATTTCCTGAACTTTGAAAACCACAACAGCAAATATTTTTCCCCAACAGGAAATATTTTTCCCACATCACTGATAAAGAGTTTGTGTGGTGTAGGGTTTAGAGCAGGACACTGACGTAGCCTCCCCTGCAACCTCCTGTGCTATCATCGGATGGTGACACCCTATGAGCAGATACATTTCAGGATCCCCTTATGTAATTTTTGGTCAAGGAGAATCTCAAGCACAAAATATCACTGAGTTTTCATCTTCAGGGAAGGCCAACGTTGTCAGTTGCTACCTCTACAGACCAAACTCCACAGAATTATATATTGAATTCATGCTTTAAGAGCAGAAACAGCTTTTAATTCTCTCTGAGCAGTCTTGTATCAGCTTGCCACAATTTCATCTGGGACTGATGTCAAGTTAAAAGGCTGATAGTTTATTCTATGCTCTGTAAATATTTGTACACTGTTGGCCTTTCCAGTCCTTTGGAACAATATTCCAACATTTGTTAAAAATAAACATTAATGGGGTGGAGCTCAGGGCCCAATTCTTTATGAACTCTTCTGTGCAGATTTTCACATTCCTGCCATTTGTAAGAGAGACTCTGCTTTCCGTGTCTCGGCTTCCCAACCTGCAACCAGCGTGACAGGGGTTGCATCAGTGGTTGCTGTTTTCAGCATGAAGATGTCACCTTGGGTCACAAGCAATAGAAAGCATCCAGCAGACAAAAAACCCGGCTGCAGCTGGGTATACTGACCCAGGAGACCTCGCCACACTCTCGGGTTAATTTTAAGTCTCAGCTTCCACAAAGAGAGTGTCGAGAGGTGGGATCTGCAGACTGGGTCAGCACCAGACAAGGGAGAGGATGGACGGGAACCCCCACGGGCTGGCCAGGACATGGGCAGGGCTGGAGGAATGGCATCTGGTAGGAGTCGGGGATGGGGTGAAGGATGTGTGAGGCCTGGGGTGTCAAATACCTGGGTGGGAGGAAAGCTTTGCCTCCAAACTCATCAGCATTCAGGGCTGAGTTTTTCCCGGCTTTCTCATTACTAGTTAGGATTTCATACCAAAATGAAGAGCTCCAGTTATAGCCAGAGGCTGAGCAAGCCTGAGAAGCTAAGGAGGCATTCTCTCCACCTGACATAAGGCGTCTTCCTGGAGACTAGGCGCTGAGTTTGCCAGGATAGCCAGAAGAAGGTGGGAATTCAGATCCTTTTCCTCCCCGTTGCTTGTATAAGGAAGCTGTGACCTCCCCAAACAGCCAAGCTTGCTGCAAATCTATTGGAGCAAGCCAGAGAAGAAAAGGGGAAGGCAGAATGCTCTAAGACGTAAGAGGAGTCCTCCCCTGCCATGGCCACCGGGACAGTGACTACGGAGGAGGATGCTGAACTGCATGCTCAGTGCTCCCGAGCAGAGGGCCTGGTGCAACTGTCGGCTTGTGGGGTCGAGGTGCCCACCTGCCACCTCCCATAGCGCACAAACCTTGGCCACGCGAGAACAGGGACCATGGGGGAGCACGGACACCTTGTAGATCCGCTGCGCTGAGGCAGGGGATGTGGCTTGGATATGGAAGACTCCTCTTGGTTGTTTCTTGGCTTCTGCTCTAGACCAAACCAGAGAAGATGCCATCATTGTCTCTTCTGGCCTCACCTCTGTGTTTAGCCCCTCTGACCTTGGTAATGCCGTGCAGCGTGAACACGAACTGCTGTGCTGCGGCTGGAGGATGTCCTTCCTCTGCGTGGCACTGTGGTGCCAACGGCATCCCCAGCACAGAGCAGAAAGAGTGCACGCTCTCTGCCTTGCTGGAAAAGACTGACAGAGAGAATGAGGCTAGGAAAGCAAGCCTGCGTCAAACCCCAGGGAAACACTGAGCAAATAGTCTAAGAGCCGGGTACTATTATTCATTATGTTTCTAGTATTATATAATGGCACGAGGTTAAAATTTCACACTCAAGTAAAGAAAAAAAATGACCTACAAGATACCAAAGCAAAACACATAGGGAGGACAAGCGTCTTTGGCTCTAAATCCTCTCGAGGAGGCTTGATGGGGGAACTCTCCTCAGCTGCATCTCCCCAGTGGTTTGCATGGAGCCCTGCTGTGGCTTTAGCACGTGCAAAACCAGATGCAGGCATAAAAACGTGCAAGTTCTCTGGGGGTGTGCAGGGAGGTAGGCAGCTGGGCTTGGAGGAGAGGAGGAAATGAAGTACAGACCCAGACACAGAGGAAGGAGAAGTTTCAGTGAGAGCTGATTTTTGGTGCCAGCTGGAGCGGGCACAGTCAGTCGTCCAGCTTGGTGGGTTTTGTCAGGGCTCTGAGAAGTGGACCATCAAGCAGCTGTTCCAAGGCAAGGCTCGTTACAAAGGCTGCTCTTTTCTAGAGCACTCGAATGCCATGAGCCAAAGACCCACTGCCATGGGAGGCAGTACTGCTGGAAGAGTCACAGCCTGCTGGTGAGGATTTATGAGATGTCTGAGGGGTCAGCAGACCCCCACCCTTGGCACTGCAAGGCGTGGACCATGTGGTTCGTGCCATAAATCTGTCCTGTCTTCCCAACCCTGGTACAGCTGGATCCAGTCCCTGGCATGTGTGATCCAGGGCCAGCACATTTTGAGATGGATGGGAGAACAGGGGAACGAATGCACCATACATGATTGCAATTGGTGTGGATGGCTTGTTTGGGGAGTGCGGTGATGTTCCATCAGAGGCAGGAGGGAGCGGCGGGTCCGGCTGCGCTCCCTTCAGCAGGTTGGCTGTGCCATGCCCGGTGCCGCGGCAGTGCCAGGGAGGCTTTCCCAGGGACACATTCCAGTCCCCTGGTTCATGGCAGCTCGCTTGGACATTGCTTTGATAAAGCTCCCAAGTGGATCTCCTACAAAATGCAGCCTGAAAACCAGCAAGTGAACGCCTCACTCCCTTGAAGCCAGTGGGATTTTCCCCAGGGCACAGCGGGGCGAGGATTTCTCCAGCCTCTCCCCACCCCACCTTCGGCTGTGGTACCGGTGGGCACAGAGCGGTGCCAGCTCTTGGGGGGCACAGGAAGGCAGCATGCGTGCTGGCCATGGAGGTGAGACTGAGTGAGGAAAGTGCGTGCAACCATTCCCCACATGGTGCCTGCTGACGCCAAGAGGGTTGTGGTGGCACGAGCTGTACAGCGAGGAAATGCTGGGGGGCATCTGCTAGTGCAGAGAGACTAAGGAATGGAAGAGTTCCCACAGCCGTTGGAGGAGCGGGATGGTAAGTCACTGCCTCGAGGGTTGGAAGGTGGCTTCGATTCCCCTTGGTGCTTCTTCCTCCAGACATCTCCACCTGCTCCTGGCTCGGGGATTTTCTGTGCTCAGAGCAGTGTTTAACGGTTGTGCTGCACCCGTGATGGTGTCTTCCAGGCTTTCCCCAAAAGCCCACCCCAGCACAGCCCTGTCACCTGTCCCACCACGAAGCACAGCTCAGCTCAGAGAAGGGGTGGGCAGCAGTGTCCCCCCTCTGACCGCAGCTCCCTCCAGAGAAGAATAACTCTCTTCTGTAGGACACATCACTGCCTGCCGCTGTCACGAGAGCTCTCTGTCACATGCAGCATGGGGTAGTCTGCAGAGCTGAAATGCTCTCCCTGTCCTCTCTCTCCTTTTTCCCAAGGTAGGCAATAATTTTTTTGCCACATTCTTGGATGGAAAGTCTTCTTCTGACGTGTAAGATGAGGTGTCACTTCCACAAACCCTCCTTTTTTAGCAGGAAATATCTCCCTGTCTCAAACTCTCCTTAGCTGGACGATCATTTATCTTTGGGTTTCCACTGGTTTCATGTTTCCTGTTTTCTTCTTCCAGATTGTGATTCCTAACTGTAGATATTTTACAACTCTGCTCTGCTTTCCACATATCACTGCTGAGATAATCTCTGAGCAGACAGCTTCTTTTTCCTTGGTTGTTATTGGGGAAAAAAAGTAACTAACTGAGCTATCAAAACACAACTGTGCCTTTGAAACTAAAAAAGCTCCTCTCTGCCCAGGCATTCTCCTGGCCCCAGCGCATTACCCAATCATTGTCATCTCTGTATTTCCCCAGTATTTGCTTTCTGTCTGCTTCTCCTTTAAATTCCCAGGAGCCTGCTGGCAGTGTAGGCAGGGCTGATGCTGTCTTACCAGTGGAGAATGCCTTGCACTTGGTTTTGTTGATTCCTTTAATCTAAACTAAGTCATTCACCCAGAAGGTTCAAGGCTCTGGAAAGGTGACACTTTGGGCCCTGTCCCAGGTGGATGTTCCTGTGCCCTGCCAGCTCGCAGAAGGGTAATGACTTTTCTAGCTCTCTGCAAGTCCAGCACCACTGGAGTCAACTTATAAACCTGCCATGAAGGATGAGAGCTCGTGAAAGAAAAAAGAGCCTCTTTATTATCTGTCTGCTTGCCTGCTTTTGGTGCTGCTTCCCATCATCGCACTTATCTCAGTACTTCCACATCAGATGTAGAGCAGCAGCAAAACCATGTGCACACAGAAATGTTCTTAAAGCAGCTGAACCTGACCCGTGTCATTCAGCCCTGTCACTGGTCCCATCTTGGCCATTTCCAGGAACCTAATCCCCCTCCCTTTGCTTTCTCAGAAATCAAGTGGTGACAAGTTTTCTGGACTATCTGTTCAGAAGGAAAGACACAAGACATGGAAAGCTATAGTCCATGCACTAGAGGAAAGCAGGACAGCTGGTGACATTTGTCTAGAAGCTGAACTCTATTGCTGTGATACTGAGGTCTTTCCTCTGTTGTTCCATCTACTGCTGCAGGCATCATTTCTGAGTGGGAGGGGTTTTTTGGATTTTCATATTTTTCCCAGAAAGTACCAGGGTGAGTGGCATGGGAGAGGGTGAGAAATCTGATGTCAGATTATCTTTCCAAAGAAAAAAAAAAGCAGTGGCTCTTTGCTTGAGATAGTTCTGCTCAGGACCCGACTCTTGGTCGTGTTTACATCTCCACCGTCATAAATGGAGCACCGGGATCCTGGTGTTGAGAACCAGCTCAGAGGCATAGGCAGGAGATACTGGATTCACATTTTCAAAGGGCTGGGGACCCTCATGTGGGATTGCAAGGCAGCTCATGGCACCTTTCTGAGAACAGCCCAAGATGTTTTGCAGCCCAGACCACCTTTTGGACTGGTTTTCCTGGATGCCTGGGCTAGAGTCCAGTCTTTGCTCCCATTGCCTCAAGATCCATCATGCTCTTCAGAGGGTGTGAAGCTCCAGGACACACTGCCAGCCAGGGACCATCCTCTCATCGCAGCCCCAGGGGCTTCACAGCTTGTTTACATCCACACTCTTGTGCCAGCCCCATTCCTCCTGCTGTGTATCTCCCACCCCACTGAGTCTGGTGTTGGCATTTCTCCTTGTTGGACCCAAAGCTTTGATTTGGAAAGACATCTTCAGTAGTTTGAGATAAGGGCTGATACTTACCGGGGTTTGGGAAGAGAGGTTGTGCCCATACACATGTCAATGTGTGTGTGTAGGATCACCATTGCACTCATCCAGACTTTTCTTGCCAACAATTTTCACACCTGTCAGTCATGTCATGCCTTGCATCTCTCTTCACTGTAAACAGGTTTTTTTTTTCCCCAGCTGATGAAAAGGCCCCACCTTCCCAGAGCAGGGCTGCCAGCAAGCCCCCGCACCAGCACTGCCAGCAGCCCTGGGCTCACCTCCCCAGCTCAGCCCCGCTCAGCATTCTCACCCGCTGCTCAGCCACCCCAGGGACCGTGTCTGTATTTTTTGGTGGGGTGCAGGTGAGGATGAGCTGCAAGCTGGGCCTTCCTCCTGTGTTAGACACTCTTCCTCCTGCAGGACAGCCTCAGCCCTGCTCAGGGCTCTGACACCGCAGCCACGCGCTGCCCTGAGATCCCTCTGTTGTCGTATTGACAGTTTAACAGGAGTCTAGTTAATTAATTTATCTAATTACCCAATGAGTTTGTCTAGTTTCTTTTTGAACTGCTGATAGCAGCTGCCTTTACAACCTCCCCTGGCAGCCCCGGGGATTAGATATTCATTAGTGGTTGTATAAAGAAGTGCTTTCATGGGTTGCAAATCAGTCTCCTGACAGTTTCATCCTATGTCCTGCTTCTAGCACAGCAGGGCTGGGGGAACAACAGTCCTGCATTCAGCTTACCCATCACCTCCATGAGTCTGTAAACCCTGCTGCCTCCTGCCTCAGCCGCCTTCTCTCCAGTCTCCTTGCAGGTCTCTGCTCCTGCAGCAGCATCTTCATCCCCTCCTCACTTCCACCACTGCTCTCCAGACTTTCTCTGGCTCTACTATGTCCTTCTTGACACATAGAGACGGGGTTCTGGTCAACTTGTCTTGTTTTCTGTGCTGTCAGAGCTGCCCCAGGCTGGGGCATGTGCAGCATGCCAGCCCACAACACTCAGCTACCCGTGCAGGACCTGGGATGGGACATCTCCTCCAGGCTCTCAACACTTCCCATGCTTGCCCCAACACTAATGAGCTGGCTGCCCTGACATGCCACCAGCCTGCTTCCATGCAGTGTGGCCCAAATGGCTCTTGCAGGCAGTGGCTGGCACCAGTATACCCCAGTGATGTCCCACCACCTCCTGGACTTGTGCTAGACCCTGCAACAATCTGTGTTTGTCAGCTGTCCCATTGCATCGAGGCAGCAGGAGGGACAGGGATGCCGGGTGGCTCTCTGCACAGTAACAGTTCCTGTGTTACGGACTCTGCAGTTCCAGCAGATGGAGAGATACAACCCTGGCAGTCAGCCCCGGGTCCCCCTCTGCCTGCTGCGCTGGGTAGGGCCAGGATGTGCAGTGAGCGTGTCAGTGCTCTGCTGCAGGGCCAGGACCACCGCTGGCTCGCGGGCACCCTTGGGGAGCACCCCTGGGCGAGGTCTGGCAGAGGGCACGCTGCATGCAGGCACGGCGCACGCGTCCCTGCGGAGCAGAGCCCCGAATTCTTGGCAGGGCTGGCTTACACCTCCTACATGATTATGGCCTGCACTGCAGAACCGGAGCTGAAATTTCCACACATGGTACTTGTCGACTCGTTCTCCGGCGGCTTTGGGGAGCCGTTTCTGCCGCCTGTCACGTAACTGTTTGCCTGGAGGAATGTGCTGGTGTTTCTTTCAGGAGATTACTAGGTCTTTCCTGTCCTGTTTTTCCTTGGAAAAGCCCTTGCTGTCTGCAGGGCCCAGGCAGGATCTCTGGGCTATGTAAAGCTTTGCACCACACGGCACACGCGGGGCTCTTGCCTTCTCCCCATCTATCTGTGTCAGCAGAGACCGATGCACAGGGATGAGCAGCTCTGCTCTGGAGAGCAGCAGCCAACAGGCTGCTGTCACCAGCAAAGCCACCTGCTAATTGCACTGGGGCCGCCAGCCTTGTGCCACCCGCTCCAGGACGGCAGCTCATCCAGCCTCACCCCCTCTGCCCGGGCTGGCACAGAGCAGCAGGTGGGATGCAGGAGAGGGGCAGGCACCCGGGGAAGCACAGGGAGGTTGTTATCCATGCTCTGAGCTCCTCTGGGACCTGGGAGATAGGGCATTTGGCTGCTGCAGTGCTGTGCAGGCAGATGGCTGCCTGGACCCTGCCTGTGCCCTCCTAGAGAACAAGGCTTCAGCCACAATCCTCTGCTCCCATTCGTAGTAAGGAGGAACCCTTCCTTCCTCCAGGAACCCAGGATCAAAAGCTATTTGACTTGGTGGTTGAGCTGGACACCATCCATCACTGGATGTCCCCACATCCAATGTATGTTGAGATCCCGGTGGCTGGGATCATGTACCTGGCACACAGTGGAGGGATAATCTGTAAATTCAGAGTTTGGCCATCATACGGTGGCTTTAGGTCTGAAGTTAAAGCTCATCTTCTAGAGAATTTATTTTCTGATATAAATAGCAGAAAGCCACATGACCCGCCTGCTTATCTAGGACTAAGAGATATTTTCCATGGTCCGCCTCATCTGACTGTCATTTCTGGGGGTTCCTGCCGGGCATCGCTGTGTCAGTCCCAAGAGTATTGGGCTCAGCCTCCATGGGCAGGAGCAGGAGGGGTCAGTGATTCAAAGGTCCTGTGAACTCCAGGCTAGGCAAGGAGCTACACTGGTTGCGGTTATTCACCGTGCCCTGGGGGAGCTGATGTGGGCTCAGCTGGTGGTGCCTTTGGAGGGGTCATGGGGCACCCTCAGAAGAAGGCAGAGCATCATGGGGACGAGCAGTCAATCCCAGGGCTGCTCCGTGTTCCTCAGGACAGGGCAGGCTGAGTACCTGCTGGTGCTTTCCACAAGGCTTGGTAGCTCTCAGGATTGGGGACATTTCAGCAAGCAACAGTCATGGGTTGTAAAGCCACCAGCGCCACTTCTGAGTGTCCATGTGCTGAGGTGTACAGAGCTGGCAGCAAGACCTGCAGGGCTGTGAGAAGTGGGTACACTGCCCAGCACGTCCAGGCTCTGCACCGAGCTGCCCTGCACCATGCAGCCCAGCTGCAGCTGTTTCCTGGTTCTGCTCCCACCCATCAGAAGGATGCAACTCCTCTGACAGAGTTGTACACTTCAGGCTTTTGGATTAACCCAAAATGAGCTCCTGTTTTCTCATGGACTTTAATATTGTACTCATCTTCCTATATGCTGGCTGCTGAAAGACCCTTCCAGTGGCTCTTTCAAAGGATACCTAGGAAAAAGTCCTTGTTTCCAAGACGGTTGTAAGTCAGGGTCAAAAACCAAGTTTGTTTGCCTTACGAGTATAGAGGGAAAGTCAGCACGAGCTTAGCTCATACCTTCTCCGGATCACAGCAGGTTTCCGTGGAGCAAAGCCCCAGAGATGGAAAGAAAGCGCCTTAGTCATTGCACCATTTTGAGGAAGACTGAATCACAGCTTTCCAATGGGAAACTGGCACCCTTGAGTCCATTTTGGGCTCTCCGCTGCTTGTTCAGGAGCCTGTGCTCTCCCTGCTCCTCCAGCCGATCCATGAAACGCTTCTGAAGTGATATGAAGATGCTGCTCAGGCTGGCTCGGGGCAGGGTGGACACCAGTCCTCTCTGCTCTGCTTTCTTCCAGCACAGAGCCACTGCAGCTGATGTGCCCTTGTGCTGTGTGCACGAGGTGACCAGGGACACAGGAGCATGCGGGTCTGTGTGTCACAGACACACCTTGGAGTGAAGGGGAGCATGCACAGGGAGCAGGCTCTGCCTGGGCGCTGCAGGGTGCTGCTGCAGACCAGAGGGACTGGAGAGACAGGGATTCTCTGAAACAGCATTTCCTCTCATTGAGTCCCTCAAGACTCAAAGGACGGCTCTTACCAGAAGCATACCCATTCATCTAACCTTTCACTGCATAAAAGACTCTCGAGGGACAGCTGCTATCGCTCCATCCCTCTGGGCTGCTCACCACCAGCACGCCTGTAAGTGGATCTGATCTCTGATAGCCGAGCAGAGCCGCTCTCCCCGAACAGCCCCCGCGCGGCTGTGGTCAGACAGACTGCAGGACAGGACAGCCTTGGCAGGAGGGGAGACTTTCACTGAAGAGGTTAAAGAGTTACCTTGAGCTGGGATCTGTATTTTGTTAAATTATTTGAAGGAATAGCATTTCTGCTGTTTCCTTCTCCAACATGCAGAAGAGAAATGACTGTATTATGGTTGTGTCTAGAGTAGTCTTTGGCATGAATCCAGCAGGATTTACAACGGCAGGGTGAAAAGTCTAGAGGGAAGGCAGTACATTTTGCTGTGGACAGTACTTACAGGGTCTGCAAGGACCAATCTCATAGCGGAGAAGGGGCCCATTGAAGCTCCGGAAGGGAAACCTGCCAGCAGAAAGCTGCTGGAGAAGCCATTTGTCCTGTCCATGAAACATGAGGTCAGCAGGACCCACCACCTCCTGCCAGGAGCGATAAGAGAGGGAAGGCAGCAGAGCAAGACAGGCTTTGTCTATTCTGGATAAATTATCAATTTTATTGCAGCTTTTTAGCATAGAGACTTTTCATGCCCCACTTTTCTGGCTGGAAAAAATATACCTCTGATTTAGAAGCGTTTTCAGAAAGAAGCACCTGGCCGCACTCCCTGGAGGGGAGGAAGTGGCTGAATATTGATTTCTAATATATATTCACAGGCAAAAAAATTTTACTCCAGAGGCGAGTACAGCTGCCAGGATGGGCAGGTCTCTGTTCTGCTCTGCTTCCCATCACAGCCGGTACTGAGTATTCTCCCGCTCTGCTTCAACGCCGTGTCCTGCTGCTTGTTTGCTCTCCTCTCCTCACCCGAGAGAGAAGCTCAGGCAAGGAAGAGTGTGGCCATGGGCTGTGGCACTGTGTGGACTCGTGTCTCAGCTGGGCTCCAGATGTGTTCTGGATGCAGACTGCAGCCGCTGCACTCTGTGGGGATCAGAGCCATTGCTGGCACAGAGCGGGGACACACGAAGCTGCAGGATGCGCTGTCCTGCGCCGTGCGGAGCTGCAGGCAGGGCTGCTGCTTTGCTGCTCGCAGCTGGGGGCGTGGAGGGTGAGGGCGGAAGCCTTGGACTTCATCATCACGGTTATAAGGATAATGAGTGCTGGATGGGACTGAGATCTCCCTGCAGGACCTCATGTTGCTGAAGGGGTTTGGAGCCTTTTTTGGTACAGAGCAGTGGCCCACATGCTGAGGGCTCTGTGCCCAGGGACGTGGCATGGCAGAAGGCCAGCAAGGGTAGCCAGTTGTGAAATTGAAAGTTCAGGAACCCAACAGTGCTTCTAAACCACCACAGGGTGTGTGGACCTTCTCCAGTGGAGCCCTAGCCCTGCCTGTAAACCTCTGTAAGCCTCAGGGTGAGTTAAAGTATCTCTTCACCCCAGCAGCGTGTTTGTGCACAGAAGCCCACTCCTTAGCAGTTCACTTTGTGGTTGCAGGCATTGTGGCATGGGGCTGGAGCCATGGACTGTTGGGAGATAGTTGGCGTAGATCAGAGGTGGAAGAGATCATTGATTTGGTTTACTGGTTTGTTCTGATCAGACCTGACAGTGGGTGGAGCTGGAAGAAACCGGTGTGTCCAGGTGGGTTTCAGACCTTCAGGGACAGCCTTTGGGATCAGGACTGGCTCCGAGTGTTCATAGCCTCAGCTGGTGACTGTAGGTAGAGGCTGCAGGCATGGGTATCATTGTCATTCTCCAACCAAGAAAGCGGTAGCTGAGACTCCACAGACACCACTCAGTGCGGCGAGGTGCCCTGTACTCTGAGCAGCAGTGCTGGACCTCTGGACCTGGGCAGGATCCTGCCTTGGGCTGAGTGCATCATCTCTGGGACGGGGTGAGGTATGGTTGAACATCTCCAACTGAACTGGCCAATTCATCCCTGAGGTCCATTAAACTTCTGGCCAAAATCTTTTCCTCTGGTGTGGTGAGACCTCCAGCTGGACACGTGGGTGACTGGGACACACTGGCTCTGTGTCCTGGCCACCAGGTTTCACATCTTGGAGGATCATCATAGCCTGGATCACTACACCCTCCTGGGTGTCCCTTCAGGAGGCACTATGGGCTTTCTTTCTCGGGATGGGCTGTAGCAGATCCACACCTGACAGTGGCAGCAGACTCTTGGTTTCCTGTGGTAAGAGTGGCTTAGCAGGCTGTGATGAGCATGGACAAGCACCGATTTACACAGCCACGTCCTGAGAAAGGTTTTTAGTGTAGACGGGTGCCTTTTAAACTGCTTTACTAGTTAGCAAAAAGATACATTTGAAAGACTGAAAGAGAGAATTATTCTTGGAATCTGCTCTGGAACATGTGTAGTAAAGTACACCCGGCCTGAGTAACACCGGGGATCCAGCGCTGCTGCTCCCCGTTGGAGGTCAGAAGAATTCTCCCAATCCCACAGGCCAGTGGCTGGCTTGCAGCCAGGCCCTTTGTCCCCATCCAACCTGGACAGCTCAGGCTTTGTGTCAAGTCTTGGGAAATGAGCTGAAGCCGTTTCATTTTCCTTGCATCATCTTGGATTCTGGTGATGTCCTTGCTAGGGTGTGTGAACCTCACCCCTCTTGTCTAAACGGGACACCTCTGACAATAGCTCTCCGGGACCACTTGCCACTGAACCTGCTCCTGACAACCTGAAAGCCAGGGGAGCCTCCGTGCCCCAGCCAGCTGGAAAGCACAGCTGTCTCCTAATCACCATGGCCCCAGGGGCTTTTGGGCCAGGCTGGTGAACTTGGCTGGTCCATGGAGCCAGGGCACAGGTCCTGGCTATGTGAGCAGAGGTGTCCCCTGCCCTGGCAGAACCAGGCAGTTGTGTACGTGAACCACTGACCTACGTCCCATGCAGGAAAGACGGCTGGGGAGCTCTCCTTGCACCCAGGGTCTTAACTTTCTAGGTGCTCCCCATCCCCGAGCGCAGGTGGAGGGAGTGGGTCAAAGCCAGCTCTGCTGGGGCTCACCAGCAGGAAAGGGAGCCGGCGTCGGTGTTGGTGAGCATCTCGCCTGAGCATGCAGCTGCCTAAATCCCAGAGATTACTCACAGCAACCTCAGCACAAGAGTTACTGTTCAAGGAAAAACTTCAATGTCAAGAGCATGAGTAATAACCAAGCTGGCACTTAACGGTTCAAACAGAAGATAAGAGCTAAGGCTGGATTCTCAGAGGGCTCGTTTTATCTCTTTTATATATGTCACAACTGAAGAAATGAAGAATATAAAAGTTATTTATTAGCATCTCATTCCCGCAGTACTTTAATCACGTTGAGCGTGCACTGACCCCATGGTACCACGGAATTGGAGAAGGGATTAATGGATTAAGGGAATCCTCTATCTCAGTAGAACCAGATTTGGGGGTGATCTTCACCCTCTGACCCCTTCACAGCTCTCTCCCGTTTGCTTGTGAAGCTGCGGCGCTACTCCTGCTGGGCTCTGAGCCTTCCCCTCAGGGAGATGAAGACATTTTGACCCTCTGGGAAGGAGGCTGGAGGGGGTTTGGCTGTGGCCACTGGCACTGGCCCACGAGTCAGCTCTCCAGGTTGTCAGGGAGGAGACCATCGCCAGCTGCGCTGTCCTGGCTCCCACGGCACTGCCTGGAGCGCTCTGCGGTTCCGCCACGTGGACATGCGGAGACCACCAGCCGCAACAGTCTGGGACTAACGGTGGAGGCACGGAGAGGTGAGGGAACTGGTCAAGGGCTGGGAAAATGAGATTGAGATGGGAAACTGTAAGATACCATTTCTATGAAAGTACTGTATGGGAAACAAAGGTAGGAAAGAAAACGGGAGAAAGGAGGGGGGAAGTGACAAACTTAAATTCAGTAAGTACAAAATACAGCTTAATTTTCCTTGATTATGTGATGCTGATCTTGGCGATGCTGTGTGTAGTATCTTCAGATGAAAAATGATCTTTCCTGCAGAAACTTAGTCCTGGTGGTTCTAAGGGGGGCGATCCATGCAGCCGCTTAAAATGATTGAGCTGAACGACAGCGGGACTGGAGAGAGGGCAGTTGCTGGTCTAGGTGCTCGGCAGCGGTCCTGTGGCGTCCTGAAAGCAGCATGAAAAGCTGAATTGTGTTCAAACAAGTTTATATAGGTGCAGAAATGCAAACCATTTAGCGGCGGTTTGAAACATGGCATGTCTAGCTGAGCTAAACAGCAATGAAAGGTGCGGCGTGCTCAGTCTACACAGCCCATCAGGGTGTTTACGTGGTGCAGGCAGAGGGATTGCTCCCAGGGTTCAGGCACAGGAAAGGTCAATAATTAATTATTGAACAGATGTGACAGTTTTGCCTGCATCTTCCTATAATCTGACTGTGAGCAGGTGGTGATTGTCTTGAATCTGTCTGTGATCTGCAATTAATCTCTGTCGCTGAATAATTCTTGACCCTCGGGACATTTGCATGCTGTAAATGGACCAGAAATCCAAGCCTGCGCCCTTTGATGTTACTCCAGGTAGGTCCGTGCACTCAGGTCTGGTCTCGCAGACTGGGAGGGAAGTGGAGTATTTCTGATCTCAGACAGGATGTATGCAACGTACCCTCGCAGGGGGAATTTTAAGCGTTATAGTTCAGTCCCCCAACTGCAGTGCGGGCTATTCAAATGTTTAAGCCCGGAGATCGCCTTTCAGAATTATTCTTGCTAGTGGTGTCCGTGTGCTGGCTTGTTTATGGAAACCAAGTCAGAAAGAGGCAGGAGTGGGGCACTGGGGTGGGAGTGGATCTGCCTGAACATCTCAGTGGGCATCAGGGGAGCGCTTAGGAGAATCCTCATGTGCCAAGAACAATCCAAGTACTGTGGTGCTCCTGGTCAGTCACATGTGTTTGTTATTCTGACTATGAGGACAAACTCCAGCTGGAAGATGGAAGTGTCTTCCAGGAAAGAAGCAGGATTAGCAAAGGGCTGGCAAACCCAATTCTGGGTTCAAGCCTGTCTTGACTGATCTGGGCAGGCCAAGCGTGCTCTCAATGGCATTTTAGAGAATTGTGTTTTGACAACTTTAATTCCTCTGATCTCGTCTTACACAAAATGTCCTGGATCTTGGCATCAACATCACCCTTTACAAAATGACTGGTACCTCTGAAGTAAAACAAATCCGAGTTTAGGGCAATTAAAGCTTAAATTTAATATTCACGATTGAAGTGTGCCTTGTTCTTAATGACAAGCAGTAATTGCAGTTCGGGTCACTCAACGTTTCTCAGCTCATGGCTCTGTCTTCATTTGTCAATAACTTTGATGAACACTCAGGACCAGGGTTCCTCGTGCCATGTATCTGCCTTGTGAGGGATTTTTTTGAAACATTGCACTGAAATCAGTTAAGTTGCATCAGAGAATAAGGTTAGAGAAAAACAGTTGTTTTTGCCCGTTTTCCAAAATTCTTTTATTTTGAGAAGCTCCAGCACATACAGGCTATGGAGCAGGACATGACATTTGGCAGAGATGGTGGTGCATATGTCACGATGTGCCTCCTGCCATTCTAGAGAAAAGATGCCCAAATTTGGGAACGCTAAAAGTGTTTGAAAAGTCCTACTTCATATAAACTCAATGGAAACTAGCTAGAGTTTAGCACCTTAAATCTTGCAAGAGTTTGTCTGCGCTGGTCGTGCCACAGCCTCGTCCAGTGGGCTGTTCTCCATGAGTCCTGCTGACAACAGGCTTGTGAGAGAAAAAGTCTCCGGACGTGACCATCCTGAAAAACAATACAGATTCTGGAGGGCAGAGGAAGAAAATGTGAGAATGATCTGGAGGTGGAGATGGACTCAGGAGCCCAAGTGTGAGCAATGGAGAAATAGTATGGGGAGCCATGGATAGGACAGGTACTGGGATGATGCTCTGGGACATGTGGGTCTCAGAACAAATGATGCTGGTGGAGACGTAGAAAGTGGAGCAAGGTGACATGGGACCTTGGAGCTGGAGGACCTGGAGGATGAGTGAGGACGTGCACAGCAAAAGGTCTGGCCTGAAATCTCAGTGCAAGGAGTTGGGCCAGAAAAAAGCCAGTGAGCTGGACAGCAGAGCAGGCTGAGACAGGCAAGAGCTGGGGAAGAGAGACTGAGGCACCCAGGAATTTAAGGAGGTGCTTGTTACTTAGATCACTTTGAAGCTTCAGTTATGACCAGATTTCATTTTAATAGGTATGGTATGAAAGTGAATGGGAGAGATCTTTTTCCCAAGGGTGGGTAACCTAAACAGGGCACCCAGGGAAGTGGAGGAACATCCCCAAGCACAGCTGTCGGCCCAGCAGTGGGCCTGAGGCTTCCTGTCTTCCATGTTCATAACCACCACTAGCCTTCAGCAGGTTCCCCCCGCCAGGCACAGATCAATGTGATGGGCACCACCAGAAGGGGTGGATTCCAGCCAAGTTATCTCTGGGTTGTTGAATCTACAGAATCTAATGGATCTGTATTGCCATCACCATCAGGAGAAAGGCTTTGTGCAGTGGCTTTAGTGACGAAAGTCTCACTGAAGTCAAGGGGCTATTGCTTCTGAGCCACTGCATCACTTGTGAAAGAGTCAGGAACCCTGCCAGCATGATGCTCTTGAAACACAAGCAGGCAGCAACTGCTTTGTGCTTGCAGCTCTGGATCGCCTCTCTGCAGGCAAGAGGGAATGAAAAATTTCAGCAACCTCTTAGCTGCTGCATGGCATTGTCATTCCTAGGGAAGCCAGTACCGAACCTGTGCTGAGCAGCAGAGGGCACTTGGAACATCCCTGGTCATGCTGAGCTTTAGCCACGCACATGCCACAGGGTCTGGAAGAGCTCAGCCTGGAGCACAGCTTTTGGCACGGCCGGATTCTGCCTCTGCAGCTGCTGTGACTCAGAAGAAACTCAGTGTAATGTAGTGGGATCACTGCAGGCACGGGAGGCTCTGCTGCGGCAGGAGCCATGCAGGCAGGAGTGCGAAACGCTCCCTGCTCTCGGGACTGATCAGAGGAGGAAGGGAAGCGTTAGGTCTGGACAGCAGGAACACACAGAGTGCGCTTGGAGGCTGGGAGAGTCTGTTACACCTGCTCTCACTCGTGCCCTGAGCGCAGCGTGATACGCAGCTACAGCATTGTGTGAACAGGTGAGATGAGAGGTGGGAGTGGATTGTGTGTCCCTTCCCTTCTGCATGGCAAAGATCTGCCGTCAAAAGCTTTCAGCTTGCCTGCCCATGCACCCAGAAAAGGGCTGAGATGTCAGCCAGTGCATGGCCACAGGGTCCCCAGGGGCTTCCCTAGACCTGTAGGGGCTCTGATGCTACACACACCCCCCCAGGAGAGGGGGTGGGCAGGAGACCTCCTGGGAATCAGGTCAAACAGACATGTCACAGAGATGTGAGGGGCTGGGGCTTGGGTGCAAGGAGGTGGGTGTTCGCTCGGGTAAGGATGGGAAGAATTAGAAACCTTGCTGGGAAGAGGAGACACTGCCCCTGAGCATCTCTTGAGCTCCCTGACACAGACAGGGCTCTCCTGGGGCATCAGCATCCCACAAGGAGAGCTCTGAGGGCACACGGGCCAGTTGTGGCAGAGGGGAGAGGGACTTCGCTGCAGCACCCGCTGTCCCCATGCCTTGTGTCTGGGACAGTCTCAGTGAGGCTGATGGGTGAGGGTAGCACGAGTTACACTCTGCTCAGACAAGCAGCATATTCCCAACTCCTACCAGCAGAGCTTCAGCACAAATCTTTGGTGATTTTCAGCTGGTAGCTCACACAGACGTGGGTGGCATTGAGGTGACTTGCAAGAGGCTATGCTCTGTTCCCCAGACTCACTTACAGCCAAACAGCAGTTTGCTGGTTCAGCTTCTAGAGGTGATAGAAACTGTCAGGTGTTCTTCCATTTAGAAGTCACGGAGTTGATTTTGATGAGATTTTATCAATTCTAGGAAAACTTAACCTTGATATTTGATTTCCAGCTAAGCTGATAGCAGAGATTGCTAAAAAAAACCCCTTATCTTCTTATAAACACTGAAAGTGCATTGTTAGTAGATGCTTCATTGCTGCTCCTGTTCTTTATGTTCATAAAAATATTCTGCAGAAAATCTTGTTAGGATATTTTTTTAGCGTTTTAGCCAGTGATACCATTATTCCAGTCTCAGTGCTTACAAGTGAGGACTCTCACGGAAGGCATAGGGCAGCACTAATTAGGGGCTCAGTATGTTTCTCTGCATAGAAGAATGATGTTTAATCTTTCCTTATATGTCACTTTTTCCAGAGTCTCAACCTTTCCCACCAGTTCCACACTCTCTGGTCTTTCCCTCAGTGCCACCACGCTCAGCACTGGTGTGTGATGCCTGTTGTGATGGAAATATTGTAGTTCTGTACCAAACCATTGCCCAGTTTCTCTCTTTCCCACCCAGACACTCACCTGTCTTTGTGCTTGGAGGCTACAGTCTGCCGCTTCAGGGTCCATCTTTAGCTGGTGACGTTAGGTCCAAGCAGGCAGCAGATGCCCTTGGTTTCTGCTGCACCAGGGGATGGGAGATCCTGATGGCACATCAGGCAGTGACAGGCTTCCTGCAGTGAGAGCCTGTCTGGGCCAGTCCCCGCTGCCAGGATGGTGGGAGACGATAAGGCAGCCTTGCCTTCATGGAAACTGCACCAGCTGCAGGACCCAAGAGCATTGCACTGTGCTCGGAGGCAGGCAGGCAACACCGCTCATCTGCACCCCTCCTGCCACAGCGCTTCCTCCTGGCTCAGCGCAGGGCACCCCTTCTGCAGTGGCCACCAAGCTCTGCTGGGGCTGCACGGACAGATGAGAAAACCCTCCGCACCCTCCTGCTAATAGCAGGAGCCACAGGAACCATGTTCTTGTGAGCAACGCGATTTGTGCCTAAGGATTTACATCTGCTCTCCTGCAGCACGCAGGGGGCTGACATGCACCATCCTTCCTGCACAAAAGTTCAGCTGGTATCTCATCAATTCACAACCCTGGTACAAGGTAAGGCTGCTGTCATCTCTGCGTCCTGACCCCATGTGTGATGCTGTTATTCAACAGAAAGGGTTCTAGACTAAACTATCCTACTCGTAAAGATAGTGCAACGCACGGCGTGCGTGTGCAGCCACCGTGCCAGCGCTCTGCAGGCAGGTTTGCTCTGCAAAGTGTTGTCTGACAGGATGTGAGAGTTGGGTTGTATTTACACTACCCGGGGTGTTATATAATTACAGGCTGGAAGACAGGGAAAAGGGATAGTTGGGGGGGGGGGAAAAGGGAAGGGAAAAACAAACCTGGAAGAGCTGCAGGCTCAGATTCTGAGAGTCTTTTACAACTTCCAGCCCTCTGCAATCTGGTGAGGGTGAGCGGAGCCGCGGGAGCAGCGCCCAGGCCGCAGGGCAGGCGGATGGGGATGTGGGACCCCCATGGGGAGAAATGGGTGCGGGGAGCTTGTCCGTCACCGTGGGCCCTCCCTCACCTTGTACAACCAAGGCACACTGCCAGGGCTTTCCCCAGGGGAAGATAGATCTCTGCCTTCTTCAGGTAGGGCACAAGGTTGCCCAGTTGGGGTTTCCTCCTGGTTAAAAAAGGTGCTGGGCCAAGGAAGTCCAGGGAAGGTGAAAGAAAGCCAGCCCTCTGATCAGTGCAGGGGGAAAGCCAACAACAGATGAAGTGGTGGGGCTGAAGAATTCGATGCTTTCTCTGCTTCAGTTGTTGCCCAAGTGATTAACTTCAGTGAAGTGACTAATGCAATTAACCAGCTACAAAGGGAAAGAAATGTGGATTGAATAAGAAAAGAAGCAGTTTGGGAGTGCTTAAATAAGTGAAATCCACTTATTTTCACCTCAGCTGGGCCTGCTGAAATTCTGTAGATCATTTAGGGACCCAAAGCCATCTCACAACTCCAGGCAGCAATCTCTGAGAACAAGGGCAGGGAGAAGATTGTGTCTGTCCTCAGGAGGGGAGAAAAAAAGGGTCCAGATATAAGGGACAGTCCACATAATGCCGATTGTACTGCGAAATACTGGAACAAATAGTCAAACATGCCATTTGCAGACATCTAGACGAGGGCATGATGAGCTGTAGCAGCCAGCTGACATGGATTTGTCAAGAAAAATACGATGTTGAAATACCTCCTTTCCTTTGTGCTAACATATTTATTACCGGCAGGGAGAAGCAATAACTGTCAAATAATGCTGCAGAGATTTTGCATGCTGTTGGGTGACATCCTTGTGCATGTGCAGACAGGAGATGGTCTGGGTGGAATTGCTAAAGGCTGGGTACAAAACGAGGTGTCCAGCATGCTCAGTGCTCGTTATCACTCAGTGTCTGTCTGAAAGTCTGTGCTGAATGGGACAACTGGGGTCTGTTCCCGGTGGGGTGCCCATGAAGACTTCCGTGAATTGGCAGGGTGATGGAGCAGAGGGTACTATTGCTTCTGTGACTGATCTGGGAAGAAGAGGAATTTCACAGCAGGGCAGGATTAGGGGTCAGACTGGTTTAAAGCAACTGGAGGAGCAGTCTGAAAGCAATGAGGTCCCATTCCTTAGGGTACACATGGAGGGGGCCACCAATGATTCATCCAGCCCTGGGCTGGTGGTGGCCTCACCCAGGAGACAGCGAGATCATACTTGTTTTCCAGGACCTGTGGTACATCTTTAGCTCAGGGTACCAGCAGGATGGGGATTTCTTGGCCAGCTGCTGCCTCCTGCAGGAGCGACCAAGGGGAGGAGAGCTCTGGCGGACCGTCCCTGAAGAGCTGCTGATCACTGCCCACAGTCAGATCCAGCCTCTAGGGCACACAGAGCTCTGCTGACAGTCATAAATTTTCCTTCAGAATAGTTTTCCAATGGAAAAATATCCTTCTTTTACTAGCTTAGTAGATTTTATTTGGCAATCTGAATACCAGCTGTCTGGCAGCTCCACGTCTGCCTGCAGGAAGAAAGCCCAGCTGGGAAGAACCAAGAGCCGGGGGACACCGAGCACCCTGGCCACCCACGTGTCCCAGTCAGGAGTCCTCAGGGAAGTACTGTGGAGAGCTGAAGACCCAAGGGCTTCTGGAGGAATCTCAAGTGGCAAGGGCCTTCTCTGAAGGCAGGAATCAAGCCCTCAAAGACCTTCTCATTTCTCCTTCTCCCAGCCGCCCTTGGGAACAGAGGAACCCCAAGGGGGTTGAAAGAGGGAGCCAGTCAGAACTGACTTCCTACATGGTGTCTCCATTATCAGAGGTGTTCAAGGCTCAGCTAGACAACCCCATGATGTGGTTTCATGTTGTTGTTAGTCCTACTTTGATCAGAAGTTTGGCCTAGAGATCTCTAGAGGTCCCTTCCACCAACACACCTGAGGGTGCACAAGAGTGAGAGGAAACCTTCATGGGGATGGTGCCTACCATGTGGAATCCTCCCAGGTATGAGTGCCCGCTGCCCCACAAGTGCCTCTGCACTCTCTTTCCCCAGTTTGCTGTCCCCCACCAGTGTTTAAACTTCCTGGAGCCAGAGTGGACACAGTGGTTTCAGCACTCACAGACGTAGGTGCTGAAGTCAAGATAATCAGCACTTCAGGTGCTTTCCTCTCTGCCCTGGCGCACGTTGTGGTGGGAAGGTCAGACACTTTCATAGCCCCTCACCCAAGCGGGGTGAGCCAGGACAGGGTCTTCTCTTCTCTTCTCTTCTCTTCTCTTCTCTTCTCTTCTCTTCTCTTCTCTTCTCTTCTCTTCTCTTTTCTCCCTGCATGGCCCCACATTTCCTGTGAGCTGCGTCCACTTTTTGAAAATAAGTAGGAGAAAGATGCTACTCTATAAGTTGACTGGGAGACATGACAAAGATGCATTTGTGAAAAACAAAGATGCAGTTCTTGGCGTTGTCAGGGATTATATTTTCTCTGACAAGAGGGGACTGCTGGTGCTGCTGTGGCAGGTGCTAAAGAGGTCTCACCTGGAAGGCCAATGTAATTCACGTCACTCCAAAAAAGGCTGAACTCAGATTGAATCAGGTGCAGAAAATGGTTCATAGGATAAGGTGTCTGGATATGCCTGTGTACATGTGTGGCGTAGTGTGGGAGGGACAGCAACTCATCTTCGGAGGTAAGCAGTGCTTGTCTGGGTCAGGGCTTGTGTGGGGAGAGGAGCTGGGAGAGACAGGAGCTGGGAGCAGGCACCTCTCCCTTCCAGTCCCTGAGAGGATTCCCACATCTCTCCGTTCCTTGCCTGCCAGCAAGGACCTAAGAAAATTCCTGGCAGAGAGTCCCAGGCTCCCTGCTCCTGCTGCCAGCTCAGGAGGTGGCAACATGCTGCAGGCGTGCTGCTGCTCCAGCGCGGGCTCTCCTTGGCCCCAGATACTTCTCCCATTGGGTGCATATAACTGAGTGGACACCACAGATGGGCAGAAGCCACTTAACATTTCAGAGCAGTCAGACAGATGGAGAAACCTGACCTCCTGTCTTCTCACAAAGCGGCACAGCCCGCCGCTGGATTTGGGGTTGTCTGAGCCTTTTTGCCTGTGCCCAGGCATCCTGATGTCTCTTGTCTACCAAGGGCTAGAAGCAGGGAGGCAGAGCCATTTGCTTCTGGTCCACAGGATGCTGTAAATCTTGGGGAGCCGCTGCTGTGAAGCCCTTCACAGCACCAAGCCTGCTGTCTATTGAGAAAAGCCAATACCCTTCTGTCTGTCAGATGGCACTTAACCGCTGCTGTTATTCTAGATGAGTGAACACTTGTGTTATATTTTCCAATAGCAAAAACTGGGGTCAGCAGGGTGTCTGCTGTTTTAGCCAAATCCAGATGGGGTTTTCCTATAAACAAGTGCACACAGAATATTTATACAGGCGATGGCACCTGACGCCTTAACACTTAGGCCATCCTATTGAGTAGCCACTCATACTATAAGTCACTTCAGTGCATTAAGTAAATATTTTAATATAGCCATGTCACTGTTTATTATATAATGGCGGGGGCCCAAATCTTGCCTAATGCTTGGTTAAAAAGTCAGTTTACACCATCCTTTACAGTGAATCAAAGAATGCATAAACGGGGCTCTTTTGTTACTCAGAGCTCTGTTTACTTTACTTTTCTGTAAACCTTTCGAAACACTTGCTTATAAGAGCTGATAGAACCCAGATTTTCCCCCGGGGCTGAGGTGTTCATGATGTTGGGAAGGTACCGCACCAAGTAATCAATGGAGTTTCCACTGAGCAGCCCGAGGCTCGTCCCTCACTCTCTGTCCCTGGCTCTGGTTTGAAGCCAGCTCAAGGTGGCACAGAGGCACCCTGTGCTGGACAGGGAAGCTCCACGGCCCCTGCCCCAGCCCAGGTGGCTCTGCCTTGCGGAGACAGACTTGGTGCTGGGAGCGGATGGCAGCAGTACAGGGGAGCATCTTTGGAAGCAGAAGTACAGCCTGCATCAGGAAAGGGTGTCTGCAGCTTCTTCTCCAGCTGAAGGACTGTGTAACCTGGTGACCAGAGGGATGCATTCATCCCTTTTCTTCATTGCCTTCTTTCCTCGCTTGATTCTTTGCTCTCAATGCAGCCCCAGCATCCCTGCCTCTCCCAGTGCACAGGCTGTCTCTGCTTGGCTCTGCAGCGTGCTGCTGCGAGCCTTGTGCTCTGGAGGCACGTGCAAATCTTACCTAAGATCAGTGACCGGATTAGAGAAATCCATGATAACACGGTCTAGAGACTGGGGACTTCAAAGGTCCACCGCAGGTTCTGGCGCAGACGGATTTGGGATGTTGCAGAGGAGCGTGTGGTGCTCTCAGCCCTGCACGTGGGCCTCGCAGCCCCCCCGTGCACCCCACCCTCCACTTCTCCATGTTCGACCCTAGTTCCTCTTCTGTCAGGAGAGAAACTTGCCATGAGCAGGACATGGATGATTCCTGGACTGGTAGTTAGAGGTACGAGAGGGTTCCCCAGGGCAGTGCCCACCAGTGCCAGCTTGCCCTCAGCTCTTCCTTGGACTTCTCCCAAGGGCACGGGTCTCAGCAGAGCACCCAAACCTCTGCAGACAGGAGGGGGGGTGAGGCCAGGACACAGGGAAAAGCACATGTGTAGCCAGCCTGGCTTTGCCATGCGGTGGCATGCAGGTTGAAGGAAAGCTTGACAGGAAGATGGCAAGGCCACTGGGAAGGGGTTGTGCCTCCTCGTGCCTAGCTCACCAGCTGCCCTGCGCTTGGAAGAGCTCACGGGTGCTCGGAGCTGCAGCACAGCTGGCACGGAGAGCTTTGGGATGGTGGATTTTCCTGTAGAAGTTTTCAGCTGGTTAAGGGGGTTCAGCTGCACAGGGAGTGGGGTGAGCCATGTACATGCACCTGGAGCTGGTGACAGCAAGAAAAGTGCATGGAGCTGCTTTGTAGGGCTTCCCCTCACAAACAGATGGAGTGTGGTTTGCAAAATGGTCATGCACCCCATCCTGCACGTGGTGGGGCTCAGCTAACCTGCGAAAAGCAGCTAACTGCGGCCAGGGAGGAGCTGAAATGGCCTGGAGGAGAAAATGGGTGGCCTGACAGCTAAAAAGTACTGAGTATATCCCTGTGGCCTCGGTGTCCCCCTCTGAGCTTGTTCCTGGAAGCCCATGGCTGAGGAGCACCCCTTTTCCCCACAAAGCTGCATCTGCCCAGGAGTTTGTAGGAGCACCAAACCCACCCAAAGCAGGGGAGGAAAGGCCTGCAGAGCGTCAGGGAGGACGCGAGGTGTGCTCTGGCTCTGGGTCAGTCCAAAGGCACAAAGGGACCCTGGGAGAAGGGAGAGGACAGAGCCAGTCTGCAGGAGGCAGTGGGGCTCCTGGTGGCCCAGACTGGCTCTGAACATGGCAGCGTGCATTAGACAGCGAGAAAATCCTTCCTTGGGCTGGTTGTTCCTGTGTGCTGGGCTGTGCGTACCCATGGGGAGGCCTTACACTTCTCGCTGGCTGATCCATCCAGCATCTGCTTTCGGTTACTCTACCAAAACAACAAGCCTGTATGTAATTTTAAAGCATTCGTTCTGGATCTGATATGAATCAGAAAATTACCCCTCTGTGGGTTTCTAAGGTAACTGACATCCACATCCTCCCTTGTGCTGTAATATTAATGGTTATAGCACTTAGCACCTCGGCTCCCTGGAAAGCCAGATAGGAGCTTTGGGGCTAAACAGACCCAGAACTTGAGCCCTTTGGGATGGGCAGAAGGATGTGAGGGAGGGGAAGGGTCTCAGCAGCCCTGGCACAGCACAGGGCAGTGAGCTGCCCCCTCAGCTCAGCGCATGGGCTCTGCTCCTCTCCCCGCTCAGCCTGCCCCGTGCTGCTGCCCACAGCACGGGCACATCTTCACATCCTCGGGTCCTTCAGCCAGCCCCACAGCAAGTTTGGGGTCTCAGCTCCCCTGGTGAGAGAAACATCTTTCTCCAATGCAAAATTTCAAAACTTGTGGGTTTGTTGTGACAGAGAAAAGAAATGTTTCTGAGATTGTGAGGACCTTTGTGGGTGGGAAGAAATCTCCTGCTCAGCTCCTGCAATGAGCAGAGCTCTCTAGCTGAGACCCAGGGTGAGGAGCACCTACCCTGCACCCCACGGGGGACCCACCTGTCCATCCACTGAGATGGGCAGGCTGAGGAAGAGGAGGGTCCCTGCACACGTAGAGTGCAGAGGAGAAGCTACGGCTTCCCTGGGCAAGCCACGCAGAGCTGAGCCCAGGACAGGCCCAGAGCCGTGCTCAACGCAGCCACACTGCTGCCAGACCTGAGCCGCAGGGACCGCTGCCTGGCCATGAGCTGGTCCATGGGGCTGCACCAGCTCACGTTGGAGGTGCATTGGTGGGACCTCACAACCCCTGTCCAGAGCAGTGCGGGTGATGGATGGCTGTGCCCTGGGCGCTGTGCCAAGGCTCTGTGCAGGGCTCTGGTGCTGTGGTGCTCCAAAAACCCAGTGCGAGGGACAGTCCCTGTCCTGAGGGCTTTTCATCACCATCACTACCCCAGCCCTCTCACCACTTCTGGCAGAGCAGTAGCATATATTCATCTGAAAAAATCATGCTTATCTTGAGACTTCTGCAGATTTTGTGCAGCCCAGGAGCAGTCTTCAGCCTCTTTTTAAAGGTCCTCAACTGTTTTCCAGTGAAAAGTGTGCCACTGGCAGGCTGGTCAGGCTCTGGGACGTCCATGACCTGTCCCTTTGCCTACAGCACACTGGCCATCACATTCCCACTCTGCTCCTGCCAGGTCCATTTCCCGGTGGCCGTGCAGCTGCCCAGGGGAGATAAGGAAGCAGTGTTTGACACGGGGTGCTGCGTGCCAGGGAAGGGCTGCGGGATGCACTGCACTTGCAGCTGTGCTGGACATGACAGCAGTGTTAGTCCTTGCACCTAATGGCAGAGCACCTTGCAGCCAACCAGTAGCCCTTAACCCACCTCCAGCTTTCTTGCCAGCAGAAGTTGCAAAATCCTTGGTATAAATCCTTGTCACTGACCTCTTCCCTGGTGGACTATTGCCCAGGTACTGCTGGAGGAACAGTCCCACCTGCAGCACTGGGAGGGGTGATGATGGGCTCTCACCCTGCTGCATTCCTCCCCTTCCATGGGTGGATTGCATCTCCTGGGTCTCTGGCCCCTGTAATATATTGTTCTCCATTTTCCCCAGGGCAGTCTTGTTCCATTGGGTAACTGGAAAGTATTTATCTGTGTCGTATTAAGAGCCATTTGGGATAATTGTGAAATTGGCAGCTCCAGCCCTGCTTTGTTTAGACCAGGGTATAATTTGGTTAATTTTAATGTTTGTTTGTTTGTTTGTTTTGTTTTTTAACTTTGCCACAAGAAGGCGGAAATTTAGATTCCATTATTTAGCAAGTAGCTCTGAGGAATGTCCTTTGGCAGCAGGGGGATGCGGTGGGGCCATAGAGCTCCCTGCAGCCTTGGAGCATTTCCTGTGCCAGGCGCATTGAGCCTCAGCCAGGCCCTGAGAGCCCTTGCCACAAATCTCCATCCTTTCCTCATCCATACATGTTTCTCCTTCCTGCCTGCACTCCACCGTGCCACACACCAGAGTTGGCACGTGGCCGCTGCAGCACGTTCACCTGGGGAAGACAGTGTACGAATGGCTTTACGGGGGGTCAGGAGACAGGCTGGTCTGGCTGGGTGCCTGGTCTGCAGCCGGGTGGGGGGCACAGCTAGAGGAGAGCACTGAGTGCTCAGGGACCCTTCCCCCTGTGGGTCTTTTCTGACCATCTGTGCCTCAGAGGCTCTTTGAAGCAGGTTTAGCTTCTCTGTGTTTAACATCCCACCATGGATTTCTCTTTCCTGAATGTCTCTGAATGCCTTTTGAACCGATTCAACCCTTTCGCTTATGCATCATCTTGCAGCAAAGACTTCCAGAGTTTAAGTGGGTGAGAAAATCCCTTCCTTTGTCTTTTTTAAAACTGAGGCCTGAGCACTTGATTCATTCTCCCTAGTTCCTGCAGTGAACAACCATTTCCTATCCAATACTCTTTGCACTGCTCCTGACTGGGCAGTCCTCCACACTGAGGTCTACTGCCTCAGTCTTCTCCTTCCAAGCCAAGAGTCCTAGCCCATTTCACCTCTGTTTTGGTCATTCTTGTTGCTCTTCTTGCAACTTGCTAAAGTCTTCCCCACTGACTTTATTTTGCACTTGCCTTTTTATCACTCAGGGACTCAGTATCCTTCTGTAGCTCTCCAACATCAGGGTTTTTGGGGTTTTTTTAAGGGCTCCAGGTAATTGGGCATTATAAGGAAAATGTCTCTTTGTCTAGATCATTATGTTGACCAGCACAAGCCCTAGCACAATTTCCTTCCTTTTGCCTTCATTGAAACAAACCTGCCCTTTGCTCATTATTTCTGAACACTCATATCCTAGAACAGCTGTTTCTTTACCAGCTTTTAGTGAGGAAAGTAATTAGAAATGTTCTGAAAATCCAGAATGACTCACATCACCTTTATCCAGATGCCTTCAAGTAGGTCTATCAGACCTGAGGCATTAAGCATTGCCAGAGCCATTTGGATGTGTCTCCTCTGTCCCATGTACCCTCTGACTCTTCATTACTATTCCATCGGCACAGCCGGTGGTGATGCCAGGGTTTGAGCTTCGAGCCACCCAATCTGGTACACCTCTGCCTGGCTGAACCTGGCTGCACCTACTGGTGGTTTTGGTGCTGAGGGTCCATTTGTGGTTAGGGAAGGCTTAAATCTCTCGATATGAGCTGTGTCTTGGGAGAAGGGATCCATTTGTGTAATACCATTGCCTCAGGGAGCCATAGTTGATGATCTTTCTGGGGTATTTAATGAGTCTGGGGAGCTTTCCTCTCTCACCCCTAGACACCGCTTTCCAGAGATTCTTGCTGCCAGGATGCAGGCAAAACCATCAATGGAGACACTTCACTGCAGCTAGTCTTGAGGCTATGCATGTGTCCTTTCCAAGCCAGGCTAAGCTCCTCCACAAAGGATATTTCAGCATGACTCTGGATTCAGCATGGAAACACTGGGCATCTGCCCTTGTACAGCTGTGGGATTAGAATTATTTTTTTTTTCTGACATCAGTGTTATCCATGACGAAAGAGGTCTGTTATTCCTGTGTAGCTTTAGTGTGTCTCCTGATCTTTTCCCACACAGGCAGGGAACTGATTTCACAGGTGTTTCACAGAGTTATGGGTTGTAATCAATGAAATAAGAGGGATCTGTGTTGAGAGTAGCAGCAGGACCTGGAGTTGCAGTTAATGCCAAGCCTTGCCTCTTGCAGCAACCCCACCTGTACTTACCTAAACATGGCCCTTTTTGGTCACAGGCTTGGTGCTTTGAGTCTGGGTGATTTTGCAGATAAATTTAGACTGGAGGACAGATTAAAATTTCTAGCCAGTAGAAGAATGACATTCTTGAACAGCCTTCCAAACCGGAAAGTAGGGGCAAGAAGCCTATGTTGTTTCTAGATGGAGCTTGATAAGTTAATGGAAGGGATTTTATGACATGACAGGAATGATCCTAGAGTGAAAAATTAAGTCATGGGATAATGGGCCTTGAATGTTTCATTTGCTGGTATCTCTGGAAGAATGCTACAAAGAGAGAGCTTCTTCAGTTATTGATTCCCTGTATTGCACTGTTTATCATCCCCATGCTACAGAGTTTTAGTTAGTTGTCTGAAGGAACCGCAAGGTTTTTTTTTCCCCCTGATGCAGCCTTGCATGCAGGGATGGAGAAGGGAGCTCATTTTGTTTCAGAGTGTTCTGTTTTGCCTAAAGGTGGGACCTGGATCCAATGCACTGTTTCTCTAGTGGCAGAGCACTCCTGTGTGCCTGGGTGAGGTGTCTTGCTCACAGTAACGTCTTCATTGGACTTGGAGCCACACAGCGTTTTGCCCCTAGCTGGACTGTGAGGTCCCTCCGCACATTTCTCCTTCCTTTCTGGAATGAAGTGTGTGTTCACCTGGGTTCACCTAGGAGTTTCACTTTTAAAAGTCTTGTGAGTGCAGGGAGAGCAGGTAGAAGTTCAGCTACTTTGGTCACTGAGATCATTGTAAAGGGTCAGACCCCAAGACTGATGCTGATCCCCAGTCAAAAAAATCTATTTACCAAGCTAGGGAGGGACTGAGAGGTGCTCCCTCCTTGCTAATCCTGGGATGGTTATGACTATGTGGCCTGGTCTTTTGGTCCATGGAGCACTGAGCAAGTCCAGCAGGAGACTGAGGAACATCCCAGGCTTGGCCATGCTAGGTCAGGGAGCAAGGAGGTGAAGGGCGCTTGAAACCTAGAGAGGGAAGAGTTGAAACAGAGCCTTTCACACAAGCCCATAGTCACTTCCAGCTTGTGGCAGCCCCACCCATGTCCCACTCTTGGTTTCCAGTTGCAGCATCTGTGATCTGACAGTTGTAATGCATTTTTCAGAAAATCGGACTGTCCTGGAGACCTCTGCGGGGTTCAGCACCAATCCACAGAAGTGGCTGGGGAGCACAACACTCTGGAGAGGGAACCCCCTCACAGACCAGTCCTAGAGCCACTGGCCACCAGTCCACTGCCCAGCCTGTGCTCTGCAGCCAGAACCCTGCTCCCAGCACTGCCGAGCATTGTGAGCATCCAACGTCAGGGACACCGACCCACCCGTGAGCACAAATGATGTCCCTTTGCTGGCACAGGGCCGGCTATGCTGTTTCTGATACTTCTCACGGGTGTGGTGGAGAATGTGGTGGCTCTGGAGTGAAGTGCTGAGGAGCAGGTCTAAAGCTTGAGCCACACTTTATCCCCTCACATAGGACCTCCTCTCCATTTCTCCTTGTTCCCTTTGGACCTGCAGGCAGTCATAGGCACTTTCTGTTGACTCATCTCCATATTTGAGTGTATTTTGTTGGCATCAATGAGCACAAGAAGACAGGCTATGTGCTGGATTTCCTCTGGGGGTTTGTTATTAAAACTCTTCCTGGGCAGCTCTGTTAATTTTTGCAGGGACAGCGGCTCATGCAGGATGCGCACCAAAGCCCAGATGCTTCGGTGGGAGAGCCCAAGGCATGGCTGCCCTCTGTGCAGCAGACACACGGCTGCTCCAGCTGCTGCCCGTGCCAACAGTTGAGGGCAAGAGAGATAGAGGTCTGGACAAACACACCTCATGGTTTTGCTAGACTTTGAGCACCAGGGTGCCAGGGTCGCAGAGATCAGCAGCTGCCCTGCCCTCCTGGCTTCTTGCTTTCTGGGGGAGCCAAAGGTATAGAGGCTCCAGGTTGCCAAGGTGAAACACAGCATTGAACGTGACCCCTGTCATCAGACATGTTCTGATTCAGTGTTCAGGCCCACAGCCCCAGGGCTGGACAGGCAACACGCAGGACCTGACCCATCCAACGCACAGACCCGCTCTGTGGTCTGGCTCAGGTTAGTCCTCGCTGCAGCGGAAACACACCCCTGGGCACGAGCACTCTGCCAGCAGTCCGGGACCTTTCCCAAAGCCCTGCTAGGTCAGTCTGTGGCCTTTCCCACCCACTGAACGCTCCTTGTGCCAACTCAAGCTGGCCAGGCCCCCGCGCCAGGCAGAGGGAGCGTCCAAGGCCAGCGAGCTGGCTCTGCCTCCGGCTGCTCTCCTGTTTGAGAACCGCCTTCATCACTTTATTAATAGTGTTTGTCAGTGCGGGTTTTGTTTCTTCCCCTCCTTCTGGCATCTAATAAAGAGGCATGGGTCCAGTTTGCGCTCATTTTCCATTTCAAATCTCTACCATGTTTTCTTTCTTTTAGAAAGATTTTGTTTATTACATTTCTAAAATGTAAGAAAATAAGAGAGACAAAGATCAGACATAACCCCAAATGCCGCTCAACTGGGACGCGGTTAAACGGTGCAGCAATAACCGAAGACATTCAAATGAAGTTCTACAAGAGAAGCCAAGGCTTGCTTGCAGAAAAGTGGGGAGGCAGCTGCTGGTAGGGGTGCAGGTGTCACCAGGAGAGCTACTCGGGGGTGGCCTGTCACAGCCAGACCTGGTGGCCGTGGTGCCACAGTCCACAGGCACTGAGAGCTTGGCTGGGGAGCTGGGCTCCACCGGCCTTTAGCAGATGTGCTGGGGAGGGGACAGCCTGGGGACACGGACACATGGCACAAACCCAGTGCGGAGGGCGTCCATGCTGTCCAACGCCGTGTGGGCAGGGCGAGCGGAGCCCTGTCCAGTGCTGAGCTGTGGGACTGTGGGTGGAGGGACCTCAGCTGGTGTCTCGTTTTGGTGCTGCAGGGCCCCTCATAGGCAAACCAGCCTCATGAGAGCCACAACCACGTTTCTGGTACAGGACTCCAGGTTGCTGAGTCCAGGACAGCTCTCCATGTCAGTAAGTTTTTTCCTGAATCCAAGTTAAGGCTATGAGAAAACTCAGCTTGGATTTTTTTGGATACTTGTGCCCATGAGCTCAGGAAGCTCAGAATGGGTAAGCCTGCTGTAGGGGCTGGCCTCAGGAGCCCTGCACACTTCATTGAAATGAGAAACCTGTTCATCCTGCAGCCATCAGAGCCACTGCTTGGCAGCAGGAGCAGAGTTAATGGCAACAGCGATGCTGGCAGTGTTAAGTAAGTACCAGGGGCACTTCCAGAGACCAGGGATTCCCATTTCACTGGAACAGCTGAAAAACACAAGTTTTGGTTGGGGATGGATTTAAACCAAATTCTGGAAACAATGCTGTTTCCTTCAAATTAGGAGCATGGCTCATCCTTTTTAGAATCATAAGAATCCCAGAATGGTTTGGGTTGGAAGGGACCTTAAAGCTCATCCAGTGCCACCCCCTGCCATGGGCAGGGACACCTCCCACTAGCCCAGGTTGCCCAAAGCCTCATCCAGCCTGGCCTTGAACCCCTCCAGGGATGGGGCATCCACAGCTTCTCTGGGCAACCTGTTCCAGTCCAGGTTTAAACCGTCCAGGTTGCGCTGCCACTAACAGAAACAGCCAATTGCTAAACTTTTGTAAATAAACCAAAATGAAATCAAAGAATAGTTTAGAAATAAGTTCATCTTTGTTTAAAAGCCTCATGGTGCCAGTGTCCTTAGCCCACAAGGCTGGTGGGAAGGGGGCTGCCCCAGGTGTGCAGGGCTCTGCACCCAATGTCTCTGCAGTACCGATGTGATCCCAGCACCTCTAGCCCCAGCACACAGGGCTCGTGAGTCCGACCTGGACGATTCATGAGATTAACCTAAAAGCAGTTTTGCAAATGTAACAAGCAGCAATAACAAATTTGAGGTTGATAGCTGCTTTTTGAGCCTTTTCAGCATACTTAGGACATTACTGCTTATTTTAAGATTTTTTAAGTTTATTTCAAGATTACTTTAAAAACCACAAGCATGGCCCAGATTCACAAGGAGGTGTTTCATCTAACTCAGAATTATTTGCTTGTGTTGTCCAGTAAAGTTACAGTAGTAGGTTTAACAGACTGTTTTGCCAGGAAACAGCCCCAGGCACACGAGCAGCGCTAAGAACTGGTGGGAAATGCCAGGTAGCACATGGACTGCAATCCTGAAGTACTTCTCATCTCAAGCCAAATGCAGAAACCACAACCACAGCTGACAAAACTTGAAGCACTTGTAACAGAGGGCAGTAGTCCAGCAGCCGGTGCAATAAGGGCTCGTAGCCTTTGTGCCCTGCCCAGGGCAAGCCCACCATCGGGCAGAGGCTGTGGTCGTTTGTGCAGGTTCAGCTCCAACCCAGCTTCTCCCTCCACTGTCCTGCATTGCTGGGGACTGCAGGGAGCAGGGTTGGAGCTTTGGCCTTCTGGGTGTTTGCATTTCTTCCTCAGCGTGGACAGAGGTTGTGAGTGGGAGAGCAGGCTGGCTTCAGCGGCAGGGGGCTTGCTCGCAGGAGTTGTACGGGGCACTAGGGAGAAGGGCTGGAGTCTCCGCAGGGGTTGTGTCTGTTGTGTGTCCTTGAGCAACACAAAGTCTGCAGGAAGGCCAAAGTGCCAGCCCTAGGTCTGCCATCTGAGCCTGCGGTGTGGTTGCCATGACCAGACCTGAATAAGCTCTGTTCAAGAACAGGAGTTGAGGCAGCTGGAGTGCTCAGGATCCCTCACACCAACATGAAGGCATGTCCTCTGTCTGGGGCATCCAGAAGTGAAACCTTACTCCTATGGCTTCTGTAGTCTCGCTGCCCAGGCAGACTCTGCTCCTTTGTTCAAAGCTTTCATTCTTTCACCCTGTGTGGATGACTCTGGTTTTCCCTCTTTCCCTCTGGGGCATTTGCTGTGTGTGTCTGGAGTGCAGCACAGTGTCCCAGCATTATCACCACCATCCATCCCTCACACCCCCATCCATCACTCCCACTGCTCTCGCGGATGGGTCCTGCTGGCAGCGTGCTGGCTGCAGGGATGTCTCTCCTGGGACGGTGCCAGGGGCCGGGGCTGCCTCTGTGCCAATGCAGAGCCCATGTGGAGGAGCAGCGGGGCTGTAAGAGAAGGTGTCAAAACTTGAGGACCACGAGCATAAAAGGGGTATTCTCTCCACCCTGTCTCAGCACCTCGCTTATCTATGCTGGTGGGCTCTCCAAAGGGCCAATCTCTTCCGACTGCCAACACAGGGACCGCTGGCTGGATGAAACATCGAAGTATGGTTCTGAGCAGTCACAGAGATAATACTATGCTTGCACAGAGATTTTTCCAGAATTCCCAGCTCTTTTGGGCAAAGTAATGCACGAGTGCTCAGACTCTCACTCCCGAGCACGTTAGTGACAATGATGTGTCCCCTCTCTTGTGGCATGTGATGTGGGGGTTTGTTTGCTGGCTGGCTGGCTGTAGAGCGACCAGCTCTGTAATAAACACTGTTTGGAGCAGTGGAATAATTTTTTTTCAAGCTGCTGTGAATGAAGAGATTCCAAGCAAACCTGGGACTCGGGGTTGAACACTCAGGAAAAATCACTGGAAGTGGTACAGAGTGGCCATTGTCTCAGCCAATGTTAGATCTCTCCATCTGAGTCCATCACACAGCGTCTTTTATAGCCAGTGGCAAGAAATGGGTGTTTCAGGGAGCAGATCATCTCGCCCGTCCTTCTGCTCACAGACAGGCACGATGACTGTGCTCTAGAAATTCCCGTTGAATGCAAAGGTGCACTTGCACCACGACATTTGGTCCGATGGATGAGATCTCTGAGAGCTGCACTGGGTCGCCGACCTGAGACATGCTGTTCTCGAGGCCCTGGATGTTTACTGGAGACTGTTGGTGCTCTGGGTCTGATCAGACAGCTGGCAGTGGGCACAACTCTGGATTCTGCACAGATGTCAGCTAAGGGATTTTGTATAGCACAGGCTTCCTCCCAGTTCCCCTGGGAAAGCTCATTGTTTAACAAAGGTTTCAAGTTGTTACCTTTTGGAAGGTTAATACTGACCCGGTATTTCTCTAAAAATCTCAAGGTCTTGCAGAAGCAGCAGGCAGATGTGGAACAGGAGGAGTGCTTTGCCATTGCCTCTTCCACACAGTTCATCACTCAGAAATGTCCCCATGGGCTCACCCCGGATCCCATCTGCGCCGCGGGCTCTGCCAGGTGTTCCCGTGTGTGCCATGTTCAGGGCAGGGAAGACGCTCACAAGGGAAGGAGACAGCAGTTGCCTCGGTTCTGCAGCAGTGCGTGCAGGAGGACAAAGGACTGACATTCTTGGGGTGTCCTGCTGATAGCCAAGGCCCATCGGGTGGTTGCCCTCCAGGGAGACACCTCCTGCCAAAATGTCAGACGCCGGCTACATCACTGTGCCAACCCACCACCCTGGCAGCCTCACTTTCTTGTGGTGGTCATCACATCCCATTGTATCAAACCACAGTCATTCAGCCTCATTTCAAAGGTTCTTCTCAATTCTGACATCTTCTGTGTTTGTCTCCCCTTGCTACCCCATCATGTGTTTGTCTCCCCTTGCTACCCCATCATGACATACCCGCAATACTGTACGCGGTGAGTACTCTCCAGACTAATGAATTAGCTTCGGGGTGCTACTACAGCACAATAAATTACATTGCAGAGGTGACAGCAGCCTGCCTGTGCTGACAGGGCAGCACGAGGGAGCCCTTGTCCTGGGAAGAGCCCTGGGGTGCCAGCAGATGTGCCATGGACATGGATGCACAGGCAGGGAATCAGTTCTCCAGGAATTTGCTGCAGTGAATCTGGTCACTGTGAGTCTGCATTGACTCTAAGACCAATTATTTTGGAAGCATACAATATGTCAGTGTGGTTTTACCCCAGATATTCTCAGCCTGTTTAGGGGACTGACAGAGAGGTGGATCTTGGGAGGATCTGGGATAATAACCCGTTTCTTGATCACAACTTCCTCTGCTGCTTTTCACCACTTAAAGCTTCATGGTGTGAAAAATGAAGGAGAAATCACTGCTTTCAACATAGCTTGAGGGCACAGGGCTAAGGCCAGAGGTGAGATGCTCTCCTGAGAACAGCCCCTGTCTCTCATCATCCTCCCCAGGCTGAAGGCCAGGCTCTGTCCCGGATGCAGAGCGCTGCCCCTTCCCATCGCTGGGCTCTCCGCTGTCGTCTCAGGCCACGCGGCCCTTGGGCAGCTTGGAGCAGATATCAGCTCTGAGAATCTGGAGGCTGGGAAGGAGATGCTATCCTAAAACCCCTGGGGGTGTGAACAGTTGGCAAGCCTTGCTGAGCGTGGGGATCACAGTGTGGTTTGCCTTGAGTGGCGATTTCACGGCGTCGTGTTTGCACGGCTCTGTGCACGGGGTCTTGGCACTGGCCCCACAGAGGGGTTTCACAGGAAGCTGCATGGAGTAGCTTGTTGGTGGAGGGGGTGTCTGAGCTTGGGGCAGGTTTCCTGGTTTGTGTTCCATTCTCTGGGAAGGTCCTCCTGAGCTGCGGCTCCTTGCACGCAGGTTGATGTGGGGAGCAGGTCACTAATGCAGGGCACAGCAGATGGGAACAGCCTGCAGGCTCCGTGCTGTGCCGCTGCCCTCAGCGCCGTCACAGGATGGGGCTTTCTGCGTCCCTGAGGAGGCATGAGGGATTTCAGCGAGGGGAATCATCCAGCGGGGACATCATCTGCAAGGAAAGCAATGAGATAATAGCTGTGGTGCATTCCCTGGCAGCCCCGGAAGGCTCTCAGAGCAGCAAAGGTCTCTTTTTTTTCTGGGTGCAGGGGCAAGCGGTCAGAGTCGTCCTCTGCCTTGCCAAACATGACGTGGCTCTAAGGAGGACCAGGCAGGATGCCCACTGGAGCTTCTACATAGCAGGGTTTGATCAGCATCTTTAACAAGACAGTGCAAATGCCCACAGGACGTTTGTCCACGGGAATCCAGAGCTGCTCTTGCTGTCTGAGCACTGTAAACATCAGCTAAAACACACAGAGTCCATGTTTAGTGAGATGGTTTTATCAGAAACATTCCTGCAAGCAGAAGCCCAGGAACACAAACACACCACAACAAACACGTGAAGAATTTGATAAGGCTCAACTGCCTCTCTGAACATCTCTCTCCTGGTTTTTCTCTGGGTATTTAAAGTTTTATGGGAGGTCACGATTGCTTAAGAGATGCTAGACATGCATTAGAGCTAAATTACTTCCCCTTCAACTTTCGATAGAGCAAACAGGAAAGCAGGGGAGGATTTAGATGAATCCAGTATCTGAGGAGGTGCGAGCTAGGCTCCTTCCCATCTCAGTGCATGCAGGAGGGGGCACAAGGGAAATGGTGAGAAGGTGGAAAGTGAAGATCAGATGCATGGGTCCGTGCTGGACAGAGAATAAGTGTGCAGACCATCAAAGCTGTATCATGGTAACCTCAGTGGAAGCCAGCCTCGTGGAAGTGTCATTTATCAAGCCATTTCCAAAGGCAAAGCACCGTTTTATTTATCTTGTTTATGTTGCAATATCTTCCTACCCAAGTTGGGATAAGGGAAAGTTGTAAAAACCAAGGAAAGTTTTGCTGTGTGGGAAAGCGGCTTCCTCCCAGCTGTGACAAACCTGGAGCAACCTGCAGAGGTGACGTGTATGGGTGGATGGTGTGCTTGAACTCTTTCACAGCACCTCTGCAAAGCCCGAGCAGCACCAGGCAGCCAGGCTGTGTGAGGGCAGTGACAGCTCAGCTCTAGCCCTGATGCTCCGCAGTTTTTGGCTGTGACCCTGCCTGCAGGTTGCTGGTGGGGGGGGCTGCCAGGTGGCAGAGGGACACAGCCAGGGCTCAGCAGAGATGGGAAGGGGAGGGGACAGCAGACACACAGCCCCTGGTGTGAAGGACAGTGGGAACAGGGACCATGTCTCCCTCCGACAGCCAGCTTTGAGCTGGTTTCACCAAGCTGCCCCCGTGCAGGGGCCATCTCGTCGCTGGGTTACCCCAGCTGCATGGCGAGGCATGCTGAAGCCCCGAGGGAGGCTGGGCAACCTGCAGCCATGCTCCCAGTCCGTGCCCCTCGCCAGGGATGTGCTTGTGCTGCATTTGCCTTGGTTTCTGGTTTCCAAACCTGCTCCCTCCATGCAGAAACATTCAGCTCCGAAGAGCAGGACCGGAGGTCTCCGGGTGTCTGGGCAGTGCCCAGGACCTCTGCAGGCTGGCACAATCCTCAGCCTACATCTCCCCCAGCAGGACAGGCTCCAAAGCAGGGAGGCATGCAAACCAAGCGTCTGCTCTGGAGGATTTTCAGTGCCCATGAGCTGCTGTGGTAGTCCAGCTTTATGAATTCAGTATTTACAGGCAGAGGGAGATGGGACATGGCCTGTGCTGTGTATTTGCAATTTCTGTTGGCAGCAGTGGCTGACGGGAGATGTGCTCTGAGGCTCAAAATTGTGCTTAAGCTTTGTAAATACAATCAGTTCAGGCTGAAGTGAGTGAACAATGTGGAATGTTCCGAGGCCAAATTTGACTTCAGAAAAGAACACCATTGAGCCAGTGGTACTTGAGTATGTTGTGAAAGCATGCGTCTCGGGGGCTGCAGCGTGACCTCCTGGCTCAGACTGTAAGGACCCCGGTATACTCACTGCAAATTAAAATGTTGCATATGCTCCGAGTGCAAAGAGATTGTACACAGTGCTTGTAAGGAGCCTTCCTGAAAGACTCTTGCCTCTGCTGGTGGTCTTGCAGCTTCAGCACTGGATATCTGGCTCATGCTCTCTATTTTTCAAAAACATTAATAATCATAATCCATATAAAACTGTCATATTGGTTCAACATGTACGTCACCAAAGCCCTGACTAATTCATCAAAGATTTAGTGTTCAGTTGAACAAAGTCTCATTTTTGTAAGCAGATGCAGTTTGCTGGATTGTCCTGTCATCACCGACTGTTTCCACTGGAAAGATGCATCATATCAGCAACTTCTAAAAGTTAGAAAAAATGTACATTTTAAAATAGTAATGTAAACACTTATTGCATGTTCTACGTTAGTCATGAATTAAATAGAGAGCTTAAAGGCTAATGCTGCTTGTGCCAAAGCATGTCTGCAGCTCTCCAGCCACCAGTGAACGGGTGTGCAGCAGAGCGGTGGCCCATCACAGCGGTGGTGGTGCATTGCATGGCAGTTGTGCCTCTGGAAATAAGACCATGAGCCACTCAAGGGAACTAAAAATGCTTGAACAGAGGTGGAAACTGAGATGGTCAGTTCAAAGATGTGGCACACAACGCAGCCCTGGCCTGTCTGGCTGCCTGCAGGGCTGTTTCCGTGTGCAGTGGCAGCATGTCAGACTTTGTCAGGAGATGTTGAGCACAGGAGATGGGGAAGGGGCTGCAAAGGTGAGTGGAGAAGGCAGTGGTGGGAAGTACACAGCAGAAGGGAGGGTCTGGTGTGGGACTTTGCTCAGGTCAGGACTGAGTTTGGATTTAGCGTGGTTCTGCATTTTGTTTCAGAGCCCAGACAACAGGGTTGGGTATGGACACGGTCTGTCCCAGGTGATGCACGTGGGAACAGTTTGATGTCCCATCTGCAAAGTGATGAACTGACACAGGCACCTTTGGGACCTCCTCCCTGGCCAGTGCACCCACCTCACAGGCACCCTGCATGGAATCTCCCAGCAACAAAACGCAGGGTGAAGCAGGGCTGAAGGATGCAATGCCTGACCTGCATCCAGTGGGACACGGCCGTGGGGGAGTGGTTAGGGCACGTGGGGGTGGACAGAGAGATGGATGGGGATGAGAAAGCAGATGGCAAAATCCCTGCTGGTGCAGGTTAGGGAGAGGGGCGTGAGACAGTGCTGGCACATGGAGCGTGGAGGAGATGGTATCATATACAATGCACTATTCTTACTTCCTTATACAGTAAATTGGTAACTTTTTTTGTATTAAATCAGATTTTATCACTGAGTCAATCTTGAAATTTTCTATTCTTGTTCTCTACAAATGACCTTTTTTAGCTCTCCTCAGCTCTTTCCTGATGGGACTCATTAGGAGCTGGTGCTGATTCTTACAGGCATTCACTTTCACTTAGCATCTGGAGATTTTTTTGGACAACGCTTTGTTGAGATGGTCCTTGCAGCTTTCTTCTGTGCTTAGAATCAGCAGCTCCTCCTGGGTCATGTGCCTGTGTCCCACAATGACTTTTGGCGTGAGCCGAGTCCTTCCCCTCCCTGTTTCTGGTGAGATATGAGTGTCATCAAGGAAAGCACCTCCTTGCACAGATGTTTTGTAGAAGCACAATCTGAATTTGCAGATCTTCCTGAGAATTTTCCTGATGTATTTTGACCATAAACCCCACATAAACCTCAGAGTAGAACAAAGTAGTAAACAACCAACTCCTCTCATCCTTCAAAAACTCTCAAAAAGTTTTATCTAACCTGGTCAAATTCTTTGTAAAAGCTTTGACTCTGCCATGTGTGCCAATCATAACTTTAATGTCAAAGAATAGTTTTTGCATGTGTATTTTACTTTGCAGGGTGTACATACACTTCCTGGTGTAAAAGCAATCTGGTGTTTGCTATTTGTCACTTGCTATCTGTATCGTGGAATTACCAGCCTATTCTGTGTTGTGTGGAATTATTTCTGTCACCCAGTTTTCACAGCAAACCAGAGCCTTGTATAAATGAAGACTGTTCTCATTTGTAGCTCTGTTCTGTATTTCTGACAGTTCGAGAGCTCTCTCATGTGGGTGCCCCATGACTGTGCTCTTTTCATAACACCCCTGGCTTTCTGCAAATATTATGTTCTTATGGGTGGAAATTCTTCCATCAAAGCAGGCAAAGATGCAGATCCAGGAGACAAGGTGAACAGAATCAAGCAGGCAATAGGGAATCCTGAAATCTTCCCCTGCAATGTTTCTAAACACAGACGAACAGATAGAGTAACTAATTGTCTGCAGTCTGGTTGTTTCACAAATGCCAGTGTTCGTTCACTGCTCCAAGGCTTAGTTGGGGATTTCAGCCTTACCTGCTCCGCTTCTCTTCCAGAGGTTGCTTTGGTGTTGGCTTCTCGACCTGATCATCCAAAGTGGAGAAGCCAGAACCTGGACCAGTCCCTTCAGGCACGGTGATGAATGGTGTGATCAAACAGGATTGCTCGGACCACAAAAGTGCACCAAGTGGAAATGAAGAAGAAAAGGCACCCAAAGAAAAGGCTGCCGGTGAAGTGAGAGATGGCACCAAGCTCCAGCCACCACCCTTTGCGGAGCGGAAGAACGGTAAGTTCCTTGCTTGGCGGTGTCAAGAGAGGGGAATTGAGACTGGATAAATGCTGGTTTAGCATCTCTCGCATGTGCTGGGTTTGCGGCTGGGTTTGCGGCTCATCATTCTTTTTATATGTGGTGCTTGAGGGTGTTTCTGATGGCGACATTTTAAGATTTAATGGAAGTGACTCCTCCAGATCAGCATTTCTTGGTCAGCCTTAAATGCTGTTGTCAGACTTGAGGCAGTTACCATGTTTTTCACAATCGAAGTGTTTGGTATAATTTTGGCTGAAATGTAGCATTTCAATGTCTTAGGAAGAGATTGGTGTTCCGAGTGTAGCAGTGGGATTTGCTGGGGTACTAGGGTGATGGGAAGCTGATCAGTGGAGAAGAACTGGCAAGGGTATTTTTTTTGCAAAGGCACTGACAGACCTGTTCTGCTCTGACAGAGCACTGGATGCTTCAGATAACCTCGCCTTCAGCAAAATTGCTTCAGGACAGTCTAACAGAGAGCAGAATCTGGCCTGCGCCTGTGCAAGGGTCATTTGTGTTTTCTTGGTCATGGGTCCAGAAACTAGTCTTGCTGGCAGATGTTGAGCCAAGTTTCAGTGGAGATCTATTGGTGGAAAGCTGATGGAGAGAAAAACCCACAATTCAGCTGGCACAAAGCATGCTCAGGCTCAGGAGTTGTTTGCCTTTTCTTTCAGGCAACTGTATAATATATGAAATGAAGAAAATTCCTTTTGTGCACTCTAAGGCTTTCAACATTAAGTCCTCAAAATATCGTGCAATGTGAAAGTGCAGCTTGAAGGCACTATTTTTGCTTTGCGTCTTTGATTGTTTGCATTATTGTACAGGACTCAATTTTTCTCAATCACTATAAATCAGAAATAATCCAAATGATGTCATCATGGCAATGTACTGGTGTCAGACTGGAGTAACACAGCAGAGAACCAGGCCCAGAGTCTGCCCAGAGTCAGACTAAGTCACACCAGCGGGGACACTTCTTTTCTGTAGTCCCAGACGTCAAAGTATACCTAAGATATATGATAACAATGGGAAAGATGACGTGGACTTGGGGCAATGTTAAGACCATGTTGTGATGCGTAAAGTTCACATTTTGTCCATACTTTTCACACCCTTATTTTTGGTATTCATTTTCCCACATGGTTTTTGTTGTGGGAAGGCAAAGAGAGAAACATCTCCAGGTGCCCATAGGCAAAAGCAGCCTCTGAGCATGACCAGCAGACATGCAGACACCGGCTGCACTGAGCCCTGCAGCACCACCAGCATCTCCCGTGCAGCTGACCCTGTATCAGAGGCTCGTGGCCCCTGGGGCTGCTGGCTTGGTGGCCCACTGGGACATGGCTCCATCCTGCAGCCCCTCTCCACTGGGCTGTTTGGAGAGTATCTGATCAAGAAGAGCCCCCCACAGTCTGGGCATCTCTCCAGCCCTTTGCTCTTCTCCTTTTGCTGCTTTTCCCTTTCTTTCACACATTTAGACAGCACAGGGGCTCTTCCTGCCGTCCCCGTTGGGGAACAGCTGGCTCCCTTCATCTCACATCGTCCCAGGAGCTGGCGGGCCCACCAAATGTCACGCATCTCGTGTGGCGCCCGAGCCTGCCTTTGATGTCACCTTTGATGTCACGTTCTCTGGTGTGACAGCT
>NW_010128043.1:61116-93652 GCF_000699245.1 Pterocles gutturalis
CAGCCTGACGAGCGCCCGGAGAGCAGAGAGGGAGGGGTCCCCCAGGCTGGTCCGTAGCGGTACCCAGCGGTCACCTCCCTTTGCCCTGCCGGACACCGCAGAGCCCTGAGGCAGATTTGTCCCGGCCGAGGGCAGAGCCTCCCTGTCCTGGTCAGTGCCGTTTGTTGGGTTGTCACAGCAGAGACCCTCTGCCCCGCTCCCCACCACAGGCAGGAGGGTCAGCAGTTGGGATTGCTGTGGGGAAAAAGCAAGATGGCAGTGTCACCTCGTTTCCCTCGCCCAGGAAGGGCACCCATCAGGTGTGTTCACTGCTCCCACCCTCACCCCACAGAGACATGGGGGAGAGCAGCAGGAGGGAGCAGGGACCCACCGTGGGAGATCATAACACTTGGGGAAAGGGATGTGACTGCCATCTGATGGGAACTGCCAGGGCATGTAAGGCCTCTTGAAGTCAACTAGCGACACGGCAGGACTGCTGATGATATCATCTTTAAGGAGAAGCAAGTGCAAGGTGTGTGACCCCTGCATCCTCCTGCCCTGTGGCATCCCCTCTCCCGAGGGTGCTGGGTGTGCACAGCTCAGCCGGGCAGGGTCTGGCCCCTGCGCCCCGCTCTCTCCAGCTGAGCCCTCCGGCTGCGGGGCCGTGATCTGCGGTGGTGCGGTGGGAGTCGGACAGACACCCGACTGCCAAGGGCACGGCTCCTCACAGAGGACTACCTCCTGCCCACGTCTGAACTTTCAAATTGCAGTCTTTATTTGACTTAACTTTGATTTAATAAAAACAGTCTAGCTAGAATATTTTTAAATAGGAGAATCGTCTTTTTAACTGTAGTATTACTCAAAGATGGCTGAGAGGATTTCATTTAAATTTCTGAAAAGAAATCACCTTTGAACAAGCCAAAAGCCCATTCGGTGGGACCTACAAAAACCCAGGACTGGATGCATAGGTCTGGGAAATTGAGGACTGTTACCTCTGCAACACAGAGGAACCCTGACATCTGCCTGCTCAGCTGTACCCCTGGCCCTTTCCTGCCTCTGGGATGGTCAGCTGTCAGGCTGGCCCTTTACCATGGCTGTGCCTAATCCCACTGGCCATGGTGTTTATATGGTTAATGACACCTTCTCTTCCTAAGTTCTGGTCCACAATGGCCTGAACTGGGCAGAGCTGTAAACTGTTGTTTACAGCTGTCTTGGAAGAGCCCAAGGCAAACATGGCTATAGGTCTTCCTAATGCCACTGGTGATACTGGGTTTAGAGATGAGACCTGCCTAGACCTCCTACCCTCCCCATTGTGCATGTGCCTTGGCTGGGTACTGGATCCATGGGCTCTTGCACTTCTGTCTTGCCAGAGACAGACACTTTGAGCTCAACATAGTGACTTCACCCTCTCCATCCGTACTCTAGCCAGCCCATTTCACCTGTCCATGTAGTGAGACTGGTGAGTTGCAAGGTCAACGCGTGGCATCTCTCAGAGGAGACACAATGTTCTGCCCACACCTTTATTCCTCCTAGAGTTGGTTTGGTTTCACACAAAGGCAGGTACAAAAAGCAATAAAATAATTCATGATGCAGTGGACACTGGGGTCCCCAGCAGACACCTCCCTAGGGTGCTGGAGCCTTCAGCCTGAGGACAATGGGGGACAGTGTCTGCACTGCACAGTGTGAACCAATTGTGCCAGTACCAAAGGTCATCACACCCTGACCCAGAGGTTCTTAGTATGTGCATCCTTCACAGCCTCAGTCATGCAGAGGTTCAGTGCTCTCAAACCCCCAGGGCAACCCCTTCCACATGGAGTCTAATTGCTGGGTCAAGGAAAACAAACATTCTTTCTTTGACACCTTGTGTCTTTGCAATGAACTGAGTTGCCTGCTCATTGGATAGGAGTAAGCATCCTTAGGACCCATAAGCTGCTTTTCCCTCCCAGGTCTACGTGAAACCCTCTCAGATGTTGACACCAGGGCCAATGGTCAACACTCTGAAGCATCAGTCTTCCCAGGATCATTTTCTTCTGCTGGTAACAGCTTCCATCCCATCCCATCCCATCCCACTCCACCCCATCCCACCCCATCCTCTCACGCTGCACACCTGTGCTTTCTCTGTGGCAGCTATGCTGTGGGAACAGCCATACAACATTTTGCTTGTCTTCTCTGGCTTGCGAGCCTGCCCTTACCCTGCCCATTCCCTATGTGACTGGCGATAAGGGTTTCTCTGCACCCCTTCCCAGCCGTGGGGAATGCGATGAGGATCCAGGCTCTCTGCGTGGCTTTAGTCACGCGTCTCTCCCAGGGACAATTTGGCCAGGTGTATTTCAGAAAGAATTTCATGATAACACGTTACAATCACTAGAAAATGGATCAGAGGACATGCAGGAGCTACTTACTATCAAGCAGCTCCTCAAAAACTGCCTCTGTACATGTGCTCAGTGTGTGAGGAGTTACGCATCCTCTGCTACAGTCCAGAGGTGGCAAAGCCCCTGGCTCAGAGCTACCGTCCCTGGTTCGCTGCCCCGGGACTCTGACTGTGAGATGTGTTTCACTTATGGAGTTACCTAAGTGTGAGGCATCCTGTCTGATCTGAGGGGGTTTCTCTGCCTCAGAAACTCCGCTCAGGATGATCTCAGTCCCCTCTGGAGGGTCCCCTTTCTCTCCAGTGGCTATCAGAGTTTACATGACCAGCTCTGACCAAGACACCCTTTAGAGAAGAGATTCATTTTACGCATTTGTCTCCACACACGTCTCTAGTCTGGGTGTCAGAGCTCCCACTGCAGGCAGCGGATCCAGTCCCCAGGCACCTGGCCAGGGGCCACTAACTGGCTGCTGCCATCAGGAGAGCTGAAGCGTTCCTCTTGTGCCTGCTCCGGTCTGACTGCTCATAATGTTTCCACGTAGGTTTCCCATTACTGATTTTGGAAAATAATGTCGTTAAACTCTTCTGTTTATTTGTGCAGCGAAACAGACCTTCTGACCACCAGCTCCTTTAGCCCCCTGCAACAAAGGGGAGGATTTGCAAGTGCCCATCTGGTTTGCATTTAACGTAATGTGCAGAAAGGTTGCACATTTTCAGGGCCCATGTTCATAAGTAGTAGATTGTACAACAGTTTATTACACAAATTGAGCTTTTTATTGCTGGGCTTTGTTGAGCTGCCAGTTGGAATTAAAAAAAAAAAAAGTAACATGCTTCGTAGTCCCTATCAAGGAAAATTAGAAAGCATTAAATTCTGCTCAAACTGTCAGCCATTGGTGAGCTGGTAATCAAATCCAGAAAGGCTGCTGGGAGGTCAAGACTTTCTTGCTCTTGGTGTTTCTGAATTAATAATTACTATGAAAGACATATAAGTGAAAAAAAAAAATAAAAGAGAGAAAGAGATGTCTGACCTAGAAGTCATCACAACGTCACAGTGTATAGGCCAGAAGAGGCAAGATACCTACAGGTTTTGGGGAGAAAACCCCACATAGTCTCTGCTCAGTTCTTGTGGTGAGCATGTGTTTTAGGTTAAATCTATATTGGAATGGTTATTAAATTACTATCTAGTCCCAAACAAAATATAGCCCTTGTTCCACATAGCCAGGTAAGAGGTGTATCTACAGGAAGATTTTCCAAATTACCTTTGGATACAAATCAAATAAATATTGCAAACATTGTATTGAACCCAGGTGATATCTAATCCACAATGAAATATCAGCCTGCAGCCTTGAACTGTGCAGCCCAGCTTTAATGCCACTTAAATCAGAATGTAAGAGCTAAAAGAATTCCAGGAATCCAATGATATAAACTGTATTTTTAGAGCTGTGAGTGACTTGTGAGAGTGAAACACTGCAGCGACTAAAGATAGCACAAGGAAGGTTTTCCATGATTTATCGCAAGAACGTTCACAGTGAGTTAAAGTCACCGTATGTTGTGATAGCAGCACCTACACGTTGGCGTGTTGTCAAGACAAGTCATTCATAACGTATTTGTCACAGAGCGAAATTTCCATAACAGAGCCCTGAGCTGCGTCTCACTTTTCTGTTAAGGCACTGAGAGGTTCATTTGTTTCCTGTGATTTATTTTTTTCTTTAAGACAGCTGGGGGATCACACTTTCCTGCGTGTTTCAAACCTCTCACAAGCTCTCAGTCCGATCAAAGCGGTGGTGGCCAAGGATGAAGACCCTGTCTTGGACCCAGCCAGTCTGGTCCCGCTCAGCCATCTGGAGTCTGGTTAAAAAAAACTGACCCGTCATTCCTCCTTGGGGGCTGTGTTGCGTTGTGCACCGAGAGGTTGGGTAGGACTTTTCTTTGCTGAGCAAAATGTCTACAGGGGTTATTTTAAGGATAAAGTCACGGCAAACATTTCCTCACACCTCATGATCAGCATTGCTCTTGGCTCCTGGCCTTTGCTAGCTGCAGTTTGAAGAGTAAGGAAGCTGACTTGTCAAGAGGGGGCTACACCACTGAACTGTTTTCTCCCAGTTTCTAACACACTGGGATGCGTTCAGATGGAAATGGCCCACCCTGCAGAGAACTCATCTCACAGGCAGGCAGGCTGTTGCCACCTGGCTGGTAGCCTGAGAGTCACCTCGAATCTCATTTTCTCATGTGTCAAGTTCACCTTCCAGCACAGACACGCCTGGGTGTGTGGCCCTGGCCGTGCTCCTCAGGTGGGGTTCCCTTCACTGCGGGATGGGGACATCACGTGCAGGGCGGGAATGGTGGCTGGGAGACTGGAGTCGGTTCCCCTCTCCCCTGTCCCTTGACTAAACCTGCTCTTGGTTCCACGGGGTCCCTGCCCAGCTGACTGGTCTCTACCCAAAACCAAGACTATGCCCAACTCTGTGTGATCACCTTCACCCTCTCTCAGAGTGGGGCCATGTTACTTACTTGCGTTTCTTTTTTGGGTATCTTTTGAGATGTTCCTAAGAACAGCTTTAATCTCATGATGGCTCAAAGCTGCTGCTTTGTTTCCTCTTTCAGAAGTCAAACTGAAATGGGGATAGCCATGTGTTGTGATCCTTCTTGTTGTTCCATCTCCATGTGCTTTGAACCAGGTCCTGCAACACTTCCACGAGTGACCCCATCCTGCTGCTTATCACAGCCAGGGTGCAGCGGAACACAGCGGTGCTGAGGCATCACTATCTTCACTGGGTCCGTTCTGGAGTGGGGCTGAGTGCCGCACTGGTCAGGCCCATTGCTCAGCACCTGGCAGCACTGAGCCCCCAGGAGACAGGGTCTCCTCCCTCCACTGTCAGGCCAGCCTTAGCACGCCGTATCCAGGCTCTGCCTGCTGTCCTTCCCTTGTAACAGTGCCTGTGATTGAATAAGCAAAGCGTGTCAGTGATGATGAGCTTTCCTCTCCCAGCTGCACTGGGGAAAGAGCGGTGTTGTCTCCATGCACAGCTTGCATTCGTGTTCCATCTCATTTGCATGTGTGGTTAGTGCTGTGTGGTTTTCATGATTTGCACATTCTTGAGGCTGTTGCTTGGAGCACCTGCAGTCAGGTTGCACTAGGCATCTCCTTTTTTTGTTAGTTAATTTTGAGAGCTAGCTGGTCAAGGGTACAGTTCAATCCAGGACATATTTCTTAATTCATGATCAAGTGAATGCCATGTGAATGACTTCTGAACCCATGAGACTTGTTTTTGAAACTGTGATCTGTGATAAAACACCTGATAGCCCTGAAAACAAAAAGAAAATATCCTCTTGGAAGAATAACACTGTGCTTGCTCCCTGTGTGTTTAACCCGTGGGACTCAGTAGCATGTTGAACTCACTGACACCAAAAAAATCAGGAGGATTCTGGAAAAGATTTGGTATTTTTGGAGGTAATGGGAATATCCACAACATCATAATGAGCAAGCACGAACGTACCCAAGTGGAGAATCTGACAGGGAACGGCACGGAAAGACACCTATTGCAATAAGTCCCTAGGTAAGCAGGCCTAATAGAAAAATTGACTAAGAAATTAGGTTCTTCAGGGTAATTTGTCTATTAAACCAGCTTACCTAGGGACTTACTGTGATCTCCAGCACTTCAGGTCTTTCATCTGGGATGCACTGGCTCTTGCTAAAACATCTATTCTCCTGTAAAAGGAAATTACACATTCATGCGGAACCATCTGGGAAAGTTTCTCTGGCCCTTGATTCATACTCGCTTGCCTCAGTGCTCTCAGCTGGCGAGCTGCAAGCCCGCTGGAGGCACAGAATGCTGTCACAGGAGACACAAAGTACCTTAGGCTTCACTGCAGTCCAGTGCAAAGACAGCCCTGCTCCACATCAGCAGGTCATGGCTGATGCCTCCCTGCTGACACTGACTGCCCCTAAACCTGTGGTTCTGTAGCGTTGGTACGAGGGGAAGAGGTGGGGATTTGTTACAGCTTTTAGTAGGAGATCACCAAGTTGTCAAGGTCAGGAACGCTGAAGAGATGATCACAAATGGCGCCTGCTGTCCTTGAACAGAACCAATCTATGAACACGCTGGAACAAAAGATGTTTCCAGTTAACGCACCATCTGTCTTAGATTTGTCCATTCACAAAGAGGAAACATATTTTCACTTTGAATGATTTTTTAAATTAAGAGACACCAAGGAAAGCAAGTGCGTAAGTTGTATCTGCGTGTCTGCGTGCGCAAGTGTCGATGCACGTGTGTGTGTGCGAACCCGCCGGCGCTGCGCTCGGAGCCGTCTGACCTCTGCACAATTTGCGGAGGAACGCCACGGAAACCACACGGCACCGCAGAATCCTCATGACATTCTCCACGGTGCAGTACAAGCTCTTTTTTTAACTAACTTCGTGGAAATCATCATCAGTAGAGGCAGCCTCGGGTGAAATGCCTGGGAACCAGCCCTGGCCACGGGAAGGGCGGGTGGACTCGGACCGGCGCTCCCCCACGTGGGCCAGGGTCAGGTCCTGGGCTGGGGGCTCCCTTGGGCAGGTGGGGGGGCACCACTGCAGGGTCCAGGCTCAAAAGAGCTGGATCCACCCTTGGTGGGGAGCCAGTTCCTGGGGTGAACCAGGGCTGGCCTCCAGCTTCCTGCAGAGGGGATGGACCAGGGCCTGATGTGCGCTTCCCCTGCAGTGCTTCACTCGCTTGCAAAGCCGGGAGGAGAGGTCTGAGCAGTCGGGGGGATGCTGGCTGCTCCAGGGCTGGGAGGTGACAGTGCAGGTGACCATGCCTGGAAAGCATGATCCGTGGGGCTGCTTGGTCAGCGCTTGTGCGGTGACAGCACAGCCGGAGCCGCAGACCTTGTGGAGAGCTGGGGAGCACGAGAGAGACCAGCACCCGGCACAGAGCCCGCTCCCGTGGCTCACCCGCAGCCAGGGAGATCTCTGCGGGAAACCTGCTTGGAGCTGGTTACGTGGGGCTGGCTAGGACTAGTTCCTCCCTTCCTTTGACACTCCTGTCACAATGGTTGTCTGCTCTCATGCTCCCTTGTGTGCTCAGTTGTTCTGCTTGTGCAACAAACAAAATCTCCCAGGGGGACGGACGGGCTGCGATCCTAGCCCTCACACTCCGTTCCCATGTTTGTTGTGGATCCTGCTTTCTCAGGGCTGGTTCTGGGCGGGCTTGAAGGGGTGGCACTTCCAGGAATCCATCTCCAGACTCCGCACTGCATCGTCTTCTGGTAACATCTGGCACCCTATATTTGTGCAGATGTTCAGCGCTGTGGTTGCTTCCCAGTAGTTTGCTGGAGTGGTGTTTGGAGAACAGCTCCATGGATGGGAAAAGCTGCTTCATACTGGGATTGTGCAAACCAGCTCATATATTTTAAAATGAGAAGAGAGGAAGTTCACAGCTGTGTCTGTTATATATGCATTTAGGGCCAAATCAGGGCTGTTTCTGGCTTGGACGTAGAGAATGCCGCAGGGAGAGGGCTGTTCCCTCTGAGGCTGCTGAGCAGCAGCAAAATCTCTCCCGAGCTACTGCTGCAACCCCAGGTCTCTACACCTGTTGTTCCTCCTGCACTACGTCTCCCAGAAGACACGAAATCTCTGCTGCCTCGTCCTTGATCCCCTGTCCTGCTAAACCCTGCTGCTCAGGGGAGGCTGTGCTGGAGGCTGAGCTGGGGACACAGGACACCAATGTGGGTATCGCTTCACTGGGCTTTTCTGGACCTACGAGACTGGGGTAGGACTGGTACATTCCTTCCTTTATTGCTGAGGTTTCTGCCTTACAAACCCTCCTTCCTGATACAGCCTTCCAGTGTCTCACTGAGTTCCCCCACACGAGGGGAACATTTTGATAGCTGAGGTCTGGGAAAACTCTTGACTCTACTTGGGATTTCCTCGTGCCCAGTTGTGTTGCGTTGCTGGTACTTTGTTTCCCTGGATGATGGTTTTGATTTTTGCACTAAGGGATGTGAATCACTGCGGTGAGTTCTCCTTTAAGGTTTGGTAACCAGAGTATTGTCACATCTGTCACAGATGCAGGATCAGAAATCAGATGAAGAACCTGGAAATTTTGCAAATACATCAGCATCAGTACCTGCCTAGTGCCCTGTTCCCACAGTGTCAGCCCTTGCAAGGCTCCAGAGAGGGATGTGTTTTACGATCAGGGACCTTGTAGCGCTGCTGGCTTTCACCTCTCCTGGTCTAGGGCTCATGAACCTCTCTCCGGGCTGGGCAGCGCAGCAGCCAGTTTTCTTGCCCAGGTGCTGTTTTGCACTCTGGGTGAAGGATAACAAGTGTCCCCTGCAGCGGGGAAGAGCCTGTCCAGGCTGTTGGCTCCCAGGGAGGTGCTCAGCTCTGTGTGCCTCTTGCCCATCACGCTGGCTGGAGGGCTGCTGGGCTTTCCAGGTGGGGGCACGCATGGGAAGATGTACTACAGGGACAGGGAAGGAGGCAGGCTACTGAAACTCAAAGCTGTTTCCCCCCAGATGGGCTTACCGAACCCCGATGGGCAGGGCAGGGCACAGGAGCCTGGCTAAGCCTTTCACAGCCTGGCAATTCCCAACTCATGTTAAAACTAGCCAAGAAATACATCTGGTGGCTAAGCACCGTGGTGACCATGGCTGCAATTCCGCACTAACTGGGCAGCACAGGCGCCTGCGAACAGAAAGCCAGGCGCTCCTGTCATTGCTGTGTTCACTGTCCCCATGGTCCAGATGCTGAGGGGCTGATTATGGCACCTCCAAGCACTTGTTAAACCTTCTGGAGGTCAGCAGCACCTACAGAGCTGCAGTGGTGGAGCTGCAATTGCAGATGGATTTTAGGGATCCGGCACACACTGTTAGTGCTGGGTGTTAAACACTAACCAGTTTGGTTTGTTCCTTTTATGGGTGCTTCTCCCAAAACCATCGTCCTACAATGCTCATACCAGATGAACACTCCTCTGGCCAGCCAGCGGCACGCAGGACAATAGACATTGTCCTCAGCGGTAAGCCGTTTAGCCAAGGATGGCTGAACTGGTCAGGATGCAAAAGACTGCTTGGAAATGTGAAAGTAAACACTGAGCAGCACTGCTCACACTGAAGCATAGCTTCCAGCTACCCGGGGGAAATTAAAGAGGAGGAGAAAAAGAAGGACTTGGACATATAGGCACTGTTAACTATGAGATGGCATCAGGGGCTGGGCAAAGTTTTAGCATGCCCATAAACACCAAGCGGCGAGCCTCTATGTTTGTGAGGGGACTAGGATCAAGAAGTCCTGGAGGAGCACAGAGCAAGCCTGGAACAGGCTGCAGGCTGTTCACCACCGGAGCAGCACTGCCCAGGCAGCAGGACTGCCAGGGCCGCGGGCGCCTGCAGCTCTGAGCAGCCATGGTTGGCTGCATCGTGACAGGCATGGAGACCAAGGTGGCTGTGGATTTGTTACAGTACTGTTGTCCAGATCTGTTACAAGAGAGGATAATGTGAAGCCAGCAGAAGCAGTGCACGTTCTGTCCTCAGGACTGCATTTGCAAAGGGCCAGAGCAGTGCCCGGGAGGAACACGGTCACTAGCAAAGATGTTAGTAAAGCAAGAGGCATTGTAACATTAATGGGAACATGACAGATCCCTTCCCGATGGACGCATGTAGTCCATAAACATCATTGTCACAGTGGAGATCTCGCCAGAGATTCCTGAAGGTGCTTCAAGCATGCTGCAGTCTCGTCCTGTGGTTCTTGGGCTTTCAGAATTCTGCCCATCTGTTTGCAATTGAGGCCTGTTCCAAAGCAGAGGACAGCGATGCCAAGAGACTCCTTTTGGACTAAGAGTGCCTTCAGCCCTGCTGGGAAGTTCCCACAGGCAGCTACAGCCCAGAAGGGTTCTGCATCATCCCAAGATGTGGTGGTCAAGCTCAGCTAAAAGCCTGTGATGGGTATGACACCAGGCTGGCACAGGGGTGTGTGAAAGTGATGACGACTGGAGGTTTCTAGGATTCAAAGCCCAGCCCTGCAAATGTCTCCTGTCTGTTGTACTGGTGTAGTCACTGCTCAAAATACTTCTAAGAGTGAGCATTAAGTTGGCTTCCAGAATTTGCACATGCAGCCTGGCTACTTGAAGCCTTGGCAAAATATTTTAATTCTTACTTTGCAAAATCTGTTGGGCATAAAGGTCATGGGCATGATTAGAGAGAGCTGTGCAGGTCACCTCAGTTTCCCACAGACCCTAATATGTCATACAGGGATAATGGCTGGGCAACAGAGTGAAAGCGCTCTGCCACCCTGCTGAGCTCTGCGCAGACACCGAGGGAGGGAGGAGGACACCGACCCTTTCTGGCAGGGAGGGGGATCACAAGGGAGCAGCGATCCTGGGAAGGTGGAGATTTTGCCAGCCCTGGGATGTTTCTGCTGAAACCACAGAGGGGATGACACAGAACCTGCCCATCTGCATGGTGTGCTCTGTCCAAGCCTGGACTGCTCTCATCCAAATAGGTACCTGGGAGCTCTAAAAACATCCCGCTGAGAGGTGCCTGCTCACTTAGCTCTGCACAGCCTTGGGCTCTAATGGGAAGGATCAGCAGCTTCGCTGCACGCCCAAAGGTGCCCTGAAGGAGGCTGCCTTTATCAGCACTGAACCAGGGTTTGAAACGTGGGTTTAAATGTCCATGTGCCTTAAAAGCCCCAGGCAGCCCCTGACGTGTGTGTGGTGATTGGTGATCCCGGTCAGTACAGATCTGCTCCACTGAAAATGAGCCTGAAAGTTGATAAGAGCCCCTCACTGGGCCTGAAATAGCCCTTTGCAATGTGGCGCAGTCTGGAATAGGTATCAGATGAAGAGGAACAGTCACAGCACAGCAGAAAGGAAACTGAGATCATGCCTGCACTTTGGTCCAGCCACAGGTGCACAGGCTGCTGGAGGTGCTGCTTTGCTCACGCTGTACGTCACCCAGGACAGCAACGTGCTGGTACTCCCTGAGATTCAATACCAAAGAAATATATAGAAAGAGCAGAGAGAACTTGGAGAGAGAAGAAACGAGGGTGGAAAAGATGCAGTGAGAGTGATCTGGAAACTGGGTGAGGAGATAGAATCCACGTCTCTATGGCAGCTGCAGAAAAAGGGCAAAGGTTTTTCCTCATTACCTGCAGCTGGGTGACATGCAGCGCTCCTGATATGAAAGTGCTGCAGCAATGTTTTGTTCCACTGCCTTCAAAGAGGGAGGAGTGACTGCCTTTCACTTCCAGCTTCCCCTGGTACCGTGTGTGGGAAACACTGTTGACACTGTGGCAGCTGGGATTCAATCTGTTCAGGTTTTGCTGTGTGCTTATGACAGAACTCCTCTCTCCTTGGTCACTTTGTAGGGATGGAAAACATGTCTGGGCACTCAAGCTCACTTTAAAGTCAGTCAAAACTGTCTGAAAGTATATTTCTCTGCTATAGAACATAAAAATATTATCCTTCTGGCATGCATCCATGAGAATATTAAAAATAGCTTACTGAGTTACTCTGTGAAAATCACTGATATAATAAGACTTGTGTGTCTTGTTTCATTAATGAAGGAACTCTAATGCTTTGCTTTAATGTGATACTGCTGTAAATCAATACAGAATATTTTTGGAAAAACGCAATCCTATTATTCAAAGATATTTTTGTAGGGTGAAGTTAGAAAGGAACATTTATTGCCATGACTTTTATCCAACTCAATGAGCTCTTTGCATCTGAAAACTTTAGTGCTAGTTAAATAAAAGCATGCTTCTGCACTTGGGATGGCATTTGCTTTGCCAGTTTGTTTTACTGCTGTTTGTCCAGTGCAGGGGAGAATCTGTTTGGCAGAGAAAGGCTTAGAGCTAAACTCTGTCCTGACCCCTCGCAGCAGAAACCTGTGGCTTACCGAGGGAAGGGTCAGAGCAAGACAGGGCTCCTGGCTCTTCCTGAACAGCGTCCAGAACACGGCAGACGCAGGATTCTGTCCCATTTCCAGTCTCCAACTGTTTGTTAATGAACCCCTGGGGCTGTGACCATCCCAGATGAATGCGCTGAGAATGCACCCGAGGAACACAGGCATGGTCCTGGCTGGGTCGGGGCAGAGGTTCCTCCAGCTCACCCACCCGCCCGCAGCACCCGTAGGGAAACCAAATGTGGGAAACCAGGGCAACCACCGAGCGGCAATTCTCCCACCCAGCAACGAGGGATGCAGGGCTTTCCTTAACCAGGAGAAAGACTTCAGATTTAAGGGCCTCAGTGGATATTTCTTCCATGGATTTGTCTAATTGCCTTTTGAACCCGTGTAAAAGAGCTGATTTGCTGCTTCCGCTGCAGCCTACCGAGGGATGTAAATCACGGCTCTGCTGCAATAACCAGAGGAACAGGCGGCATTAAAAAAACCGTCCCCGTCTGCGGCCCCGCTGCTGCCGCTGCCCCTGCGCCCTCCCGAGAAACAGAGATAGCTCTCGTTATTTGTTGTTTACAAAGGCTCCCAGGATGGTCTGTGCTTTGAGGTTAGAAATAGGATTCTTTATAACGCCGGAGCTCTCGAGGTGCCTGGTGGTTGGCTCTGCCAGGGATTCACAGTTGCTTGCCTTTGAGCATCTCTGCAGGGTGAGGAATGGCTTGTGCAGCAGAAGCAGAGATGAGCTGAGGGAAAAGGGTCCTCTTAGCCAAGAAGCAGTGCTCAGCTGTGAAAGCTGAGAGCTTGCATCTGGGAGCAAACGATATAAAACACCACAGTGCTGTCATAAACCTGGAACTAAGCATTACACACCCCTCTAAATCCACACAACCATATGGGCATGCTAGGTACACCTGGAGGAAACCTCTCCTGCCCAAAGCCAAGATCAGCTTTCCCTCAGTCATTCCTGACAGAAGTTTGTCCATCCTGTTCTTAAAAACCTTCTTTGATGGAGATTCCAACTTGCCCTATCCATCTTCAGTCCAGCTCCCTCCTGAAGTGCAAGCCCGTGACTCCTAGTCCTGTCACCAGGGACAGAGAATAAAGTACTCTGTTGCTTTCCATGGCAGCCTTCTCTAGATTTAAAAGCTTATTAGGGTTCCACTCAGCCCCGTGTTCTCCAGATTGACCCTCAGTCTTTGGATCTTCCCTTGAAGGTCTTATTTTCTAGACTTTTGGTCTTTCTTTCAGCCCTTTGGTGTCTCCTCCACCGTCTCTCCTCTTTCTGAATGTGATGCACAACAGAACACAGTGCTCGAGCTGAGAGCATGCCCCTGCTGAGCTGAGCAGGGGGTTTAAGCAGTTTGTGTTGCAGTCTGCACTGTACGAGCCCAGTGCTCGTCCTGCTCACACTTAGGTAGCATCGCCAATGGTCCTGACCTGGCTCCAGACCCAGGCCTGTTTCCCCAGCACAGCTGCAGAGCATTTGCTCAGTGCGTTGTGTGTGTGCAATAGGCCATTCCTGGCTAATCCTCACTGGATTTGTTTCTGTAAATGTCCTCACATTCTAAGTTCTTTTAAAAAATCATTTCTGCTCTAATGCTGCTCTGCTGCATGCATGTGCCCCCTTCCGACTTTGTATCTTATTGAATAAAATAATTTCCTACTCCGCATTGTAGGACGTGTAGAAGACAAGGGGGCTCTGTGGCTTTTGGTGACCCACTGAGAGCTTCCTTCTGAGTGTGCCTTACACCACCTTGAGCAGTTTCATGCAGGCCATGTTTTCCCAATAAGCCTTTGAGAATGTCATGTCAGACAGTGTCAACAGCCTTGTTAAGTGGAAGATGGATGACATGTACTGCTTCTTCCCTATCCACAAGTGTCACAGAAGGATTAGATTTGACACATTCACACTGGCTGCTTTTTATTCCTTTTCCCTGATTTGTTTCAGTATTTGTTTGTTGGCTCGATTATTTGTCCCAGCACTTTTCTGGAAATGGAAGTGAAACTAGCTGATCTATAATTTCCCTTTTTCAAGAACAGATACGCACTTTAGCATTTTTGAAAGCCATAAAGAGAGTTACTCCAGCCTAGTGTCTTTAAAAATCTGTTTAAGGTGCCAGTACTTTAGAACATTACAATGGATATATATCTCCCGGTTATTGTATAGAAGGCAGAATTATGTTGTACCTCGACTGATTGTTTCCAAGATTTACTCCTTCCTGGGTGGTTGGCCCAATGGGCATGTGACAGCTGCTTAGGGATGCGCTTTGCATCATGAAATGAATCACGCTAATGAGAGACAGAGGAGAGCTCTGGGAAGAGCTGCACAGAGGCTGGAATTTTTGCAATTCCTTTTTAATAAAGAAGTAAAGTATTCCCACAGTGGGGTGTTATTAGAAGGGCAGTGTAAGAGTCAGCACGCTCAGTGTAGGGGACCTTCTAGAGATCGCAGTGTCCATTGCAAACTCTGCTATTGCTGTGCGCAGCATGCATGCTGCTGTTAGAGAAATACGATAATGACTTATCATACAATCATTTCGGTCAGAAAGGACCTTTAGATCATCGAGTCCAACCCTAAACCTGGCAATGCCCAGTCCACCAATAAACCATGTCCCTAAGCGCCACATCTGCACGTCTTTTAACCGCTCCCAGGGATGGTGACTCCACCACTTCCCTGGGCAGCCTGTTCCAGTGCTTGGCAACCTTTTCAGTGAAGAAATTTTTCCTGATATCCAATCTAAACCTCTGCTGGTGCAGTGGGTGTTTCATTTCATCCCATCACTTGTTACTTGGGAGAAGAGACTGGCACCCCCCTCACTGCACCCTCCTTTCAGGCAGCTGTAGAGAGTGATGAGGTCTCCTCTCAGCCTCCTCTTCTCCAGACTAAACCCCCCAGCTCCCTCAGCCGCTCCTCGTCAGCCCTGTGCTCCAGACCCTTCCCCAGCTCCGTTGCCCTTCTCTGGACCTGCTCCAGCCCCTCAATGTCCTTCTTGTGGTGAGGGGCCCAGAACTGACCCCAGGATTCAAGGTGTGGCCTCACCAGTGCTGAGTCCAGGGGCACAATCCTGCCCTGCTCCTGCTGACCACAGCATTTCTGATACAAGCCAGGATGCCATTGGCCTTCTTGGCCACCTGGGCACACTGCTGGCTCATGTTCAGCCAGTAGTGTGAAGAAATCTATCTTAAATGGACTGTAAGCAAATGCACCTCACCAGGTGCATAAAGCCATGAACACACTAATTAAAGACAACGGTAGGTATGTAAACAGAGGCATCTGAAGCAGGGAGAAGGAAGGATATGATTTCACATCCCCATGCTCTGCAAGGTCCCACTGCTCCCTCCAAGCAAACGAGGAGGTAAGGTGCTCTGGGGCAAAAAGCAAGGCTAGGTGACAGTATCAGGGGAAGAGAAGGAGCAGGTACCCAAAGCATGTCTAAGAAGAGCACAAGTATCACTGCCTACCCAAGGGAATACGGGAGTCTAGCAATGACATTTCTTTCTCCATCTGACCAGGAGCCTGATCCTGGTTTCTTCTTCCCAACTGAACATGATTTTCTTCTCTCTCTGATGTGGAGTTACAGCTTGGGAAGCATCAAAATGCCCATTTCAGACCTTGTCCTGGATATGCTACAGTCTGGGAAAAACCAAGGCAGAGGGAAACGAGAGGTCAGCACTACTCCTTCCTGGCTGCCAAGACCCCCCAGCAATGCCAGAGCTGACCTGGAGCCCTTTGAGGCTGTGAGCAGGAGCACCGCAGGCACTGAGCACCCTTCCACTGCACGTGGTTTCCTTCGCTCCCAGCCCTGGGCAGCCACCCGTCTGCCAGCAGCCACACAAAAGCCAGAAGATGGTACATGTGGTATCAGATGGGAAGCTCACACCTGTGCAGCTTCGCAACACGCAGCACAAGGCATAATCCCATGTTGATGGCATTAACAAGCCAGCCCTGATAGTAGAGCATCATGGAAGTTGTGGATGCAGGTCAGTTCATTAACCATATATAGCAGAACCCAATACAGCTGACTGAGAGCAATTTAATAACTTTGGGTTTCTTTCCATGAAAACAGAAGAAATCTAATGTTTCATCTCTAATTCACTCAGAAGAAAATAAAAGCATGCTTCTTTGTGCCTTTCCAGCGCTTCACAGTTCATCACGTGCAATGCATATGAAACAAATGGGAATGTTACCTTGCTCAGACCACATCTTGTTTTCAGGTCTTAATTTCTTTCTTTCTCTGTTTTAATAAGTTTCCCTCTCCCATAAATTCAGAAATGCTGTCTTGGCCATAACCGTCTCCTTCTCACAGATGCTGTTTAGCCACTTACCTTACATTTCCTCGCCCCAGTACCCGTGAAGAGCTCACAGCTTCACAAGTGTTGCCTCTTTCTCTTTGCCCACAAGCAAACCCACACTCCAACCCTGGCAAACCTGTGCTCAGCTTCACTCTTCCTGCAATGCCAGCTACAACCATTTCAGTTTCCCACATCTGTGCAATAGTCTTCTGTGATTTGGAAGAGAAATTTATCCCACCCATCCATGCTGGGTAGAAGTGCCCAGGAGATAAGGAGCTACCAACAAGGGAGGAACGATTCGCACTGTGATGGTGTGAAATATATGAACAGTGTGGGAGCTACACACCCCCAGCCCAGGAGGGGGATTAGTCTCTAGGATGGCCCTGAATTCCATCCACTTTGTTGCATTGCAGCACCGGTGAATGCTGTGTGCTGAGTTTTGGTGCAGGTCTGGCTGACTGCAGCTTGGTCAGACAGAAAAGGACAGAATGAGCAAAACTCTCTCAAACTCTGAAATCCGGCAGTGAGGCTAATGCCTTGTATCTTAATGATCTTGGAGATTTCTTTATCTTTGCTTTTCGTAAGACAACACCTTTCCTGCACTTTTCACCTTCTCCAGACAGTTTGACTTTCCTTTGCTCTGGGCTGCTGTGACTTTCTGTGCCATGTTTTATTTCCTGACTAAAATTCTCTGTTTCTGCTCTCCAAGAAAGCAGCCACATTAGATGGTTGCCAGAGAAATGCAGCTGTATTTGTGGTGACTCCTACTGGAACTTCTAAAAAAAGGAGAGGGAAGGGACCAGGGGCCGTTCAGGTGTTGGCATAGTGTTGGCTGGAAGCACAAGGCTCAAAAATTTGAATTTTTTTCATTTTTCCTCTTTGGTAGAAGGAGTTTCACAAGCACCCAAATTGCTCACACAGCTGCAGCCAATCTGGTCCAGCTGGGACTGTGGAGGAGGATGTGGGAACAAGACACCCCATAAAAAGGACCCAGCTGAGTTCCTGAGCATCCACTCAGCCCCATGGGAGTGTGTGCTGGCCCTGGGTACCCCCTTCTGCTCTGCCTGCTTTTTTTACAGTTCACTTATGTTTCACACTGTCAGCCCATGGGATTGCTGTCTCTCTCTGTCTCTCAGAATTGCCCATCCCATAACCATCCCTGCGACATCCCAACACCCAGCTGTGGGGTAAAGAAGCTGCAGCACCGAACGAAACACCTACACCAGCTTCTACACCACTACACCTGCTCTGTGCCCTATCACTCCTCCTCCCATGGAAACCTCTCCCTGCATGTGTTATGAGTTGTGGAAGAAATGTTGTCATGAAGGAAGTCCATCAGCTCTCCAAAATGACAGTGGTGTCTTCTCACACATCTCCTCAGCACAGCATCGCTCATTTTGACTGACAAATGGCACGTAGCAGCAAAGGTTCACACTGCTCTTTTCTTGAAAAGAGTTTCCTCGTACTTAGAGCAGGGGTGAGAAAGGGATTTCTTGGTTAAAAAATAGACTGCCTCCATGGCACGCCTCAACCAGCCCCACCAGAGACCAAAGCGTCCTGCTCCAGAGCAGGGCTTTGTACTCTAAGCCAGCCAAGATTTTACTAAATTCGTGACACTTTCTGCTCACTCGCCATCCCCAACGGCTTGGACTTGGCATGAGCAGTTCCCTTTCTGCTCACAGACTTACCATCTGCCCCTCGTCAGAGAAGTCCCAGGTGATTTCAGCCTCCCAGCAGTGCTCCAGCTGCAGAGAGGGGCAGGGAGGAGGAATGGGGGCGTTCGATTTCTGCACGGTGTCATGGTGGATGTTCTGCTTTGGTAGAACATCGCCGGCTGGGCTGCAGGGGAAAGGCTGTTGTTTGACGCATCCTGGCCGACAAAATCCTCAGGGCAGGTGCAGGAGGGGAAGAGGAGAGGAGGGGAGCCCATGGGGGAGAGCTGGGACATAGCTGGGTGCTGGAGCAGAGCTGGGAAATTCCTGAGAGGAGCGGGGCGTAGACACAAGGGCAGCCGTAGGGTGATGCAAAGAAGGAATTTTCTCAGGACCCAGAGGAGACTGTGCAGAGCTTGCTGCCACCAAGGGAGGCACTGGAGGTTGTTGCATTGAAGATAAGAGGACACCGTGTCTGCAAAGGCATTGAACCGCACAGCAGGGAGGGTTTCAAACTTCTACAGTCTGTTTTCTTTGGAGACGTAAGCTTTTCTGTATCAAATACATCTCATCTGATGTTCATGAAGGAAGGGTGTAAGGTTTGGGTCTTGTGGTCCTTGAAAGTCACACCCCAAACCAGACAGCAGCTGTGGGGGTCTAAAGGAAAGGGCCAAGGCCATGAATGCGGTGAGCACATGATTGCCATGCCGTGTGGCGCAGGACCCTGGTAGGCTGTCCTACATGGATACAGCTGCTTGGAAAGACCAACCAACAAATCCTCAAGGGTGCCAGCAGCAGCAAGGCTTCAGCATGCAGAGTGAATGGGAGCAGCCTAAAAACTGCACCCAGCACAAAGTTTTACCAGAGATGGTCTCTGCTGGTGCAAAACCCTGGTGTAGGACTGTTTTCCATGGCAGTGCAACACTGCAGAGATGTTGCCCTGCAGCACAGGGCTCCTCTGCCGACGTGGGGAAGGGCTGCCAGGGACCAGGAGCTTGAGAAGCTGGTGACAGAGTCATTCTGGGTAACCTTTGCTCATGGATGGGCCAGTCCCAGCTGACCCTGGGGTGGAGCATTAAGCCAGAAGGCTGTGTCTGTGACTCACTGCTGTCATAAATTCACCAGGAGCAAAGCAGAAGGCACGGAGGCAGGCTGCAGGTAGGGCTGTTGCAGCAAGTTGAGGAGCACAGCAGGGCTCCTGCTCTAGGAAAGTTCTGAGATGTTGAAGATGCCTTGCCCAGAGTGGAAAGGCTGGGCCAGGATACTTGGATTATCATCATTTTGGAAAAAAAACAAACATATTTTCATGCATATTTCTGGAAAGAAACCAGACAGTTTGCTGTGCTTTCCAAGAAGGAAAGGTAGCAGCAGCCTGCAGTCCCCAAGCACCAGGTGACCCCCCAGGGCTTCAGTGCACAGTGCCCAAAACCCTCACAACCCATCTCATGATGAGGTTTAAGGGCTGCCAAGAGATAGTTCAGAGCAAGGCCATCAAGAGTCCTTTGCAGTGCTCAGGCTCCTGTGTTTGAAGCAGTCCAGGACACAGCTGTCCTGCAGGCAGGCACACGGGAAGCCATGGGATACCCTGGCAGCCACCCAGTAACTAGTACATCCAAATAATGTCTGAGCTTCCTTGTAAATTAATAAAAACTGGTGCATTTCCATGAAACATTTTGATGTCTATGAATCAGCATTTTCCAATAAAACTGTTTCATCAGAAAATTCCCAGTGCGATCCAGCCCTGATAAGGACCAGAGCCTTGGCAGCGCCTCAGCCGTGGGGCAGTCGTGGAGGGTGATCTCTTCGGGCGATGACGATTATGCCTGACCTTTCCTGCAGTGTGACTGTGTGGCCTGGGCATCTGAAATGTTATTTATAGACGGGAGCAGAAAGTGCTGTGGAGACAGTCTCCAGCAGCCCTCGAGGCAGCGAGCTGCAGCTGGCCATGCAAGAGCTGCTGGCAAGGAGCTTGTCCAGTGGAAAAGCCACTTTACAGAAACACGGATGGAAACAAACTCCCTTTCAGAGATAAATCATTTCTGCTGGGGACTTTGTTCTGTGCATGGATTTCTATACGGCACAGGCTAGCTAGCTGCATGAAATTACTAATAGCAGTGATAGGTGGTTTGATCTCCTTCTCTCATTCCTCTCGCTGGTCTGTTGCCTGAGGGAGATTCGTTACAGCACAGAGAGGCTCTGGTTTCACTGGGTGTCTGCAGCTCTGTGTCCATGTGTTTTCATACATCTCAAACTATAAGAATTGCTGGGGAAAGTTTTCTGGTATGTGACTGTAAGGCCCATATCACAAACAAATGCGTTGCTTTGACTTCAATACAATGACTTCAATGCAATGAAATACAATGACCCCTTCTCAGTCCCATCTGTTTCCTGGAGCTTCTGACCTCTCTAAAGGTGATCACCTGTATTGGCCCGAAGTGCTGTCCCGGGAGCTGCCGGAGGGGTGGTGCAGGGCTGAGGACAAAATGGACAGTGTCAGGACACTTTGGTCTTCCAGTTTGATTCAGAAGAATAAGAAACCCAAACCAGTTTTTCCCTCAACGCCATTATTCAAATCTTCTTCCCACTAGGAAGCTAGGGCTAGTGTTTCCAGATCGTTCATTAATTACCTGCAGTATACTGGAGAAGTCATTCTGCCCCTGCTTCTTTTTTGTAAAATGAGGCTGTCCCAATGTCCCTGCCACTCCAGGTTCCTGACGCATGCTGATGGATTTCTCCCTGTGTGTACAATACAACAAAGAAACAAAACTAGAAAGAACAACAAAGAACTGAAAGACTGGCATGTAGATGCTGTTGGATCTGGTACATCCCGAGAAGCCAAGGACGTAAGATTTGCAGGGTGTGTTTTGGGCTAAATTGTCATCTGAGACCGAAAGAGAGGGGAGCAGAGGAGGGAGTGGGAGGCTGCTGTGGGATCTGCTCTGGGACCCGGGCAGTGTAACAAAGGCTTGGGACAGAGTGCTTACAGCAATGCTTTGGAAAAGCCAGATTGTAGTCTCAGGCTGAGGAGAGGACGGAACAGTGTGAAAAATTGCTGCTTCTGGTTGAATTCAGTGCTCTGGCTGTGGGTAGCTGTGCCACGCAGCAATCACAGCCCCGCAGCAAGGGTTGCTCTAAAGATTTCACTGCAGGAGTGAGACACGCTAGTAGTCAGCTATTATCCCAAACCAGCTCAGAAATATCCATGGGAAATGGGCTGAATGGATGATTTTGAAATAAGAACTTTCTGGTGCTTTGAATGCTTAGTCAAAAGTGTCTGAATGTCTTCTCTTTCTTTTGGCTTCTCCTGGCACACTGAGAAGCAGCTCTGGGCAGTTCATAGGTATGGATATGCAATGTATGAACTTGAGGGAACTTTGGGAGCTGGAAGTTATCACATTCTTATGCAAAGTTGCATTTATCTTTCATCAGAACATGGAAGTCAAACACCACTACTTTAAGACTGTGCGTAATTGCATCTCAGAAAATAATAGAATGGGATTATATGTCCTTGAAAGAAAATTCTGCTTATTAAGAAAGAGCGAACAAATCTTTTATTCCATTTTTTTAATGTCAGAGACAGTTCAGGGCAGATTTATATCTGTGGTTTGATGTAATGCTATGACAACATGTATATTAATGGATTTACTTCGGAGAGACATTTGTTTGCATACGTGCACTCTGAGTCCCCTTTGGTAAAGAGAAATATTTATTCTGACAGCATATATTGTGTTTCCAAGACAGACTGATTCAGGTTTTCATTCAGCAATGAAGAGCTGCTGCAAATTATTAGTTTAAACAGCACAAAGAGACTTTCATTCTTTAATTTGTACTTCTGCTCATGTAAATCAGCAGTAATAAGTGTAAACCAAAACAGTTACAATTCTTTCAATTTAACAATATTATCGTTCAAAATCTGGAAACCACCTTGACATACACTGCCATTGCAACAGTGCCCTCTGACAGACATCTTCGAAAAACTCAAGTATAATATGGTGGAAGTAAATCAGAACCCACATCGTATTCCTCAGGTGTGTACTCCAAGCACTGAGCAAAACCTTGCAAATGAGCCAGTGTGCACTGAAGAGAAATAGCTGCTGCTTTAGCCTGCCTGCCCCTTCCCGTCCAGACCATTAAACGTTCCAGGCACAGGGAACCTGCCCAGGCTCACCTAGACGAGGTCTTCCACTTGGCAGGAGTACAGATGGGCCCCAGTGGAGCGGTTCTGCCGCAGTCCTGCCAGCTGTGGCGGTGCATGGGTGGTGTGGATCCCACTCACCAGAGGAGGTCCAGGACTGGCTCCCAGTGCTTACGTGGAGTATTGTGTATGCTGCTGGTCACTGGCATGTTAAAGGCAGTTTGATTCAGAGTCAAATAAACAATTTAGGAGAGCTTCGTGTTGGGTTGACGGTTGGACTTGATGATCCTTGAGGTCTTTTCCAACATTAATGATTCTGTGATTCTATGATATCGGGTCTATTAATTGCAGAGCCCCAACAGCCTTGCTCTTGCATCCTTTGAGAAACACATTTTACCCACCCATTTTTTCCCTTCCCTGCTGCACCCGAAAGGGACACTCTGCTCACAGCTGTCCCCACGGCACCATGGAAAGGTGCCGCTGATGGCTGCAAAGGGACAGGTTGGTTGAGATCAGCCTGTAGAGCGAGCAGCAGACCCAAAACCAGGTGAGTGGAGAGACCAGGGACAGGCAGCTGCCTGCAGCTAACGCTTGCAAGAGGCCTTTGGGCAGAGCTGGGATGTGAGCAGGGAGAAACGAGGGGCTGGTGGTATGAGCCCGGGGACGTGGCCCACACCCATTGAGATTCAAACGCTTTTGTGATTACTTTTTTCTGTATGAAAAAAACCCAGCTCCTTCCGTCTCCCCTTGATGACAATGATGCAGCAGAACTGCAAACTGCTCTTGGTGCAACTTGTGCCATAATCATTTATGTCATGATCAGTAGCACTTGTGAAAGAAAGGTTGGTTACAGCTAAGCTGACATGGCCAATGTATATTAACTCCCTCTGTGCATCCTCCCTTGACTGAGAGCCAAAACCTCTTGCATCCAGTGATACCAAGAAAGGAGATTGTGGGGAATATTTTTCTACTGACACTGGAATAGGCAACTTCCACTAACTCCTTTTCATCTTTGAGAGCTGTGCAATGACTCTTCAGCTTTTTTATTATCCCTGATATTTCTGCTGCTGTTTCTCACTCCTGTCCATCTTCCCAGCATTTGTTCTGTAAGAAGGAGAAAAAACTTCCTCATATTCAAGTTCATAGGCTCCCTAATTCCAGAAATGTCACCCTTCTGCAGGGTTCTCCCTCCATCCCACTGCAGTCAGTGATGGGCCCTAGCTATCTGATTCCAGCAAAACAAACAAAACAATGCTGTCCCAATGATCTTCTGACCATATATAGGCTTAAATGGCCTTTGGGAAGATATGGTTGATATCTGTGATCAGCACAGGGCAATTAGAAACCATTATGAAACAACCGTCTCGCCAGTAATTTATTGGGCAGTCTCAAACTCTTCCCTCTGGGGGCGTCCGCTTCAAGCCCACCCCCTGCTCAGGAGATGTGATGGATTAAATTTGATGGAAGATCTGCCAGGGAGGATGCAGAGCAGTAATTGCATGAACCTGAGCACACAGTTACATCTCAGAAATGCAATGTCCCAAAGGAAAGCAGAAAGTTTTAGCATTGATATAGGAGCTGCTCTCTGAGAGCACGTTGACAGAGCAACCTTTACTGTTCAACTGCTTCACAGGAGCTACTCTTCTATTGCACAATGAACAACACTGCTAAAGGCAGTTCCCCACTTTGCAATAGCAGGAGCAGACTGTAGCTACGGGGGCTGACAGTGCTGCTGCACCGCAGAGTGCGGTGTGACTGCGCAGACCTCCCGTCCCGGCTGCTGCTGCCCTTTCTATGGAGAAGCGGCGTTGCCTTTAGCAGCCTTCGGGCCCAAGCGCAGCCAGCGGGGGCATTGAGCAGAGCTGGTGTGCTGCAGCAGCGGCGTGACGTGTACCCGTTGCACAGCACCCCTTGCATCCACAAAGCCAGTTCTGCTGGATTTGTCGGGATCTTGCTGAGACCCGTGATTTTGTTTGCCAGGGGTGTAGTGGCAAGAGGCAGAAAGGGAGTTTGCAGGCCCAGACAAGCTGGGTTTGAAGGGCTCTGTTGTTGCTGCTGGGGCGCGAAGGGGCTGGAGGAGAGGCTGGAGGTCAGGTGTGAGAGGAGCAGTGCAGCAGTAAAAACACAGGCTGAACTGCAGCCCTGGCTTTGCTTTGTAAATTCGTTTGTTACTAAGAATAACCTGCCTGGACAATGTCCTACAGCATGCTCCAACCTAAAGGGCATTTTGGTCTGACAAATGCAAGCTAATAGAGTGAAGTTATTACCATATGAACACGCAGATTGAAAACATGTGTTGAGTGATTAAAGGCGAAGGCTTGATGACAGGCTCGTACCGGAGATGGTGCATCTCAGGGAGGAGACTCGCTGCTTGGGAAATGCCATATTTTACCATTGAGTTCATTTGTATTTGCCATAAGGAAAACAACAAAGGTTGACTCCAGCAAAAAACTCCAGCTCAGATCCTATCGCTGTGGCCAAGATGTTTGCTTTGGAAACACCTCGCCAGGGTTGCTGTCAGCCCCTCGCTCGGCGTTTGCTGTCTCACGGACAGTTTAGGATTTCACTCTGCCTGCGTTTGGACTGAGCCCAAGGAGTGTGCTCAGTGTCAGGAACCCAAGCTGGAAAAAGTGCACATTCTGGAAGATTAGCCACCGAACGATGTCCCCGCAGTGCCCGCGTGCTGGGCAGGTCAGCACACACGGGGGGTGCTGCGGACAGACTCTTTGCCAGCGGTGCAGCAGGGAGTGACCCGAAAGCAGCAAGTGCTGTTAAATCTGTTGGCAGCTGTGCAGAGAGGCAGTAGGGTGAGCTGTGCGGAGTTTTGGTTCAATACATGTTTATGATAAATCACTTTCTGCTTGTCTGTTTACAATACTCTGTCTTTCCTTAATGTTTTTAAGGTAATAAACAGACTTTGTTTTTTAACTCGACAATATTTTTGTGTGAAAAAATAATTACACATCCTTGTTATCCATATTTTCGGATGAGATGTTAACCAGAACTATGGGGCCAAACGCCTGACCCCAAACATTGCAAATGGAAGAACAAGAACAAATTGGTCACAGTGCAGAAACTTTGCTAATTTTTGGGACAATAACCAGTGTATCTGTGACTTGGTGCGATGTACCTGCATCACACTAAAGTCTGACAGTCCTCAGCAGTCACTGTCCTTGTTGGTTTTCCATCAAGGTATTTCATTAAGAGCTGGTACTTTAAAACCTGACTGAATTAAATATTTAGGTCCTGGAAACACATCAGTATCCAGGCAGCAGCACTTTGGCTGCGGGCAGGGACTCCAGCGCCCAGGGGCCCTCGGTGCCGCTGTATCTACAGCACAGCTGTAAGCAGCAGCAGTAAAACCAGAAGCGCCTGCAGAAGCACTCCTGCCAGTCAACTCTCAGAAAGTTTTACTGAGATGAAGCAGTCTGCAGGAAAACTTTTAGCCAGTATAAATTCTTGCTCCATCACAGATTTTGCCAGGTGCTCCACTGCTGCGCCACAGCTGCACTGCAGACTGGGTTTAGGTTCGGTGCGCTCTCATCATACCTGCATCAGAAGAAACGGCAAATGCTGGTTAAGAAGGGCTCACTCAGATGTGTGTCAGGGTGTAATAATTGCGTCTTGTGCAATGTATTAATTGCTATTCATTGCTATGGAGTGGGATATCCTGTCTCTCTAGTCTGTTAAGTGTTATCCTGATCCACTGAGAATTGTTTCTCTTTAGTGAAATTTAGTTGTGCAAAGTTTTATAAGTCCAAAGACTAGTGAATGATGTTGGGGAGAATTCATTTTCAGGCTTGAAAGAAATCATGTTACAATATCTACCTGGATTATCTTGTTACACAGATTTGTTACACAGATTTGGATCTTGAAATGAAAAAAACCACTGGTTTGTTTTTTTTTTTAACCTACACCATTTCTCTGACCTCTGTTTTGCCACCTAAGTGGTTGTGCTGGTAAAAGGGAAAGGCAGGCACAAGGACTGAAAATGACTATTGACAATGCCTGTGATGGAAGAATAAGACCAAATTTTGTTTTACTTATTTCTGGCAAAGTCATCTTACAGCAGTTGGAAATCCAGAGAATCTAGAAACGTTTCTGCTTCTTGGATTCACTGCCTGGTCTTGTAAGTCTGTTTCTGGTAAAACAGCCTATTTAGTTCCATTTGTTTATGAAGTTCCTCTGGTTTCCTTTCCCCTTCCTTGAGAGCAGGGAGGACGTAGCACACTGTGGACATATCAGATGGCTTTTGATGACTGTCAGGTTTTTCACAGTCTCACTGATCTTTTGAGATGTCAAGTGTGTTTCCAGCTCTTCCCCATGGGGACACTCCAGACTGGTGCGGGCTGGGCAGACACAGCTGCTGGCACACCCAGGAGGAGGATGTGCCACAAGGGGCAGAGCTGTGGGAGGAGGAGATGTGCAACCCCAGTGCCCAGGGCAGGGACAGGTCCTGCAGCATCCATTGGAGGGTGACTCTCTCCATGCTGGAAGCAAGACTTCAGTGCGCCAGCACGTCTCGTTCAGCATGTTGCAAATGTACATTCCAGTTTGCTATTGCTTGTGACAGGCAGGAATGTAGGGGTGGAAATACAGAAAGCTGAGACATTTCTTGGGCTTCTTGGTTTGATAAGGGCTCTGCATGCTCTGAACAGCTCTCTGCAATAGCCATGGGAAGTTGTTTGTTGTGGCTCATGCACCTCCTCTGTTCTCTCTTCCAAGACCCGGATAAAAAACAGTCTATAAAGAAAAACTGCATGTAGATGGCAGCTGGAGGCTCTGGGGCTCGAGGGAATGGTGGGAATGGGGTCAGAGACGGTGAAGAGACAGCCAAGAAAACAGTGAGGTCTCTGCTGCCAGACTTGCCCCGCCCTTTGAGAAAGGGCACAGGGCATGGGGGTGGCTGCGGAGAAGAGGGCTCTCCCGGAGGGTGCCGGCTGGAGGAGGGGGAACCACTGCATCCATCCCTGGTGAGCAGGCACGCCTGGGCACAGCGCAGGTGCCAGGTCCAAGGGGGCAGGTAGTCTGAGTGCAGGCAGAGAACAAGAGAACATCTGCCAGGCTGCAAGAGCAGAGGATGCTGCTCGCCCCCATGCTCCCAGGCAGGGGACATTTGCTGCAGGGGCTTCTCCAAACCAGACCCCCAGTCCCTATTTGCTTTGTGTGAGCAGCATGTTGCCTGGGCTGGAGGGACACGGGGTGCTGCCCACAGAGTCTGCACAGACCAGTGCAGGGTTTGCAGTGTGGCAATAACATCAGCCCTGCTGCACTCATCCTGCACCCCCAGAGCAGAGTCACTCTGAGGAGCCATTTGGAAGCTGCAACATGCCAGCTGCAGTGCCGTGTTCCCTTCCTCCTCTGCCAGGCCAGCAGAAAGGCTGCAGATCCCACAGGCGCGTGCAGCGGTTGCAAGCCGGCTCCTTCCCGAGAGCTGGCAGAGCCGGCGTTCCGAAGGGCAGAGCGGCTGAGGGGCTGCCGTCACACGCACCCGGCCGTGGCTACAGCATGTAAAGCTCCCTTTCTGCCCATCTGTGTTGGGATACATAAAACTGGTTTCTGTCTCATGGTATTAATAATCCCTCGGATGTCTTTGTTTAAAGAATTGCAGTGGGAAGTGCTATTTTAAGGCTCCATTGAGTCAGGCGGAATGTGAAACCTCCTCCCGCCGGACGCTTCACACTTGGTGCTTATCTGCGTGCACGCTGGTATTTTGTCTAATACAATGTCGAGATTAGCTCTCCTTGCAATTTCACTTTCATAATTTACATTTCATGTGTTTGCAGCAGCCACAACAGTCTGCAGGAGATCGTGTCTATATGTTCCTGGTGCATATTATACGCGGCGGCGGTGCTGTTCAGGGGTAGGGCTGTGCTCTGGGGGACGCCGAGGGTCACCTCCTGCGAGGTGCTTGTTGGGCAGACCCTGGAGCTGGCAAGCTGGTCCTGGAGTCATCGAGAAAGTTCAGCTTGCTAACAATTCATCAAGGAGCTATGAATAGCATTTGGCTCTTTAGCTTGAGATAATGCTCAGCTGACTTGCTGCATATTCAGAAAGTACTTTTGTTTTTGAAGTGCCTCTGAGTTCAACTCCCTCCTCCTGTTGGCTGAATCGCGGTGGGAGAGGTCGTGGTGTAAGCACTCCTGGACTGGACAGGATCTGCCGTGTGGCAGCCAGCACATCAGATCTGGACCCTCAGCCTAGATCGGCACAAGAAGTGCTTTTCTTTACTTTCTTAAACCTGCGCTGTTTTATTGTGACTGCGGACTGAAACTTACTTCTGAAACCCAGGGAAGGGAATCCCTTTGGCTAAAAAAAAGGTGTAAAAGCTATTGCTGAAAAGGAATGATTTTTATTAAGTTTGTAACAGAAGCCCAGAATAAAAAAATATGTCCAATGAATGGTCCAGGCTGTAGGTTTTGTTGACTAAATCTTCATGAGATGTAACAACAAGGGAAGGAGAGGTGGGAAATCAGAGTAAGTGCTGTTGTTACTGTAAAATTGTTTGCATAATATGAATATAAAGAAAAAAACCTGTGTGTTATTAATAAGAAGGAAGGGGGAAATTGGAAATGCTGCACAAAAACCTCAGCATTCATTATTGTAGAAATCTCACAAATGTTTGATTCCTTGTTCTGGCTTTGCAGGAAGGGTAGCCGTGGTGTAGCGTGGCCAGTTCAAGTTTTTCATGGTTGCCACCATGGCCAAGACTTGGGACAGGGGATTTCAGCACATCTTGGGGGGAAGCTTATCTCAGCCCAGCCTCTGGACTGGTCCCCTGCCCCATTTGCCCTCCCCCTGGGGTAGAACTAAGTCAGTAACTAGATCTGAGGTGCTAATGAAGGCTACACAGGGCAGGCAGGTTCCTCTTCCTTTCTGTCCGTCTGTCTTCTGTCTCAGCCATCTAACACTCTTCTTGTAGGGGAAGATGGAGAGAAATTGTCTCCAGCTCCCATTCCTTCAGTCAATGTCTGGGACAATCCCTTCTCTCTTCTTAAAATACCAGGCCTGCTGAGGGAACACGTGTGAATGATTTCTCCAGACGTTGTCTTCTCTTCAACCCTGGAGAAGGAGAGGGAAACTCTGGTGAGGTGAAGAACCGCTTTGGAGTAGGATCTGCTCTGGTCCTTGAGATGGTGGGATCTAGGCTTGGGGTGTCCCAGTTGGCACGTTCATAGGAGCAATCCCAAATACCTGAGACCCAGAGAAGAGAGTCCTGAAGACTCTCAGTGATGTGACAGAGGAACCAGAATAGATGACATGGGACTGAGCCAAACTAGACGGGTAACACTGGCTTCTTCCTCTCCTTGTGTCATGCGTTGTCCCAGCCCCCTGACTCCTCACTGTGTATTCAGCAGGCTGGGATCACCATGGCTGGGTGATCCCTTTCAGATGGGACCATGCCAGGTGATTGTCCCACCAGTTCCAGCCCTCCAGAAGGTTTGGAGAAAGGGACCTTGGTCCGGGCAAGCCCAGATATTCTGTGCTAGATTTTGCTGGACTGCTCTCAAAAACCCTTACATTTTTTTTTAACTTACACAAACTGTACTCATCCGGTGGTGGGTTGTTTCCATGGATGCTCTCTTCCACAGAAAATTTGTTTGAAGAGGAGCAGGAAGTGTGCTCCTATCTACAGCCTGTGCCTCCGAGTTTGAGAGGAGGACCTCAAAGCCATCCTGGTCCTGGTGAGCATGGGCTCCCAGTCCTGACTCTGGGCTCCATTCAGGCGGGCAGGATCACAGCAGCACAGCGATCCTCTGGTCAAGCGGCTGGGAACCCAGAGCCCATCCCCGGTGCAGAGGGAGCCCGGGCGGGGTGATCCCGGCAGCCGAGCAGTGACTCTGCGTAACTGTGCAAAGCGAGGGACAGCCCTGGCGGGAGCTCCCCTCCAGACAGAAAATCAAGCCTGTTTTGGAGAGGCGAGGTTTGCTCAGCGCAGGCTTCCAGGGCTCAGCAGTGCATGTTGCTGCTGGATATCAACAAAACATGCCACTGCTTTACCCTTTGCAACCTTGCTTATAAATATCGTGATCTCTGCTTTACCCATAACTCTGAAAGAACTAAGTTGATTTATTATTGTTCTTTCAGCTGTGGCTAATAATAAAGTGTGAACTCCGTGCAGAGCTGATCTCTGTCCCAGGGGCTCCGTTGTTACGAGATCAGTGAATCCAAACACCGGGGAGGTGGGAATATGTCGAAGGTGTTGTCAAGGCATTTTTTACATCCGCTGCAAGGGCCAGCGAGGGGACAGGAACAGCTTTTTTTAAAGACACTGGTCTCCTTTGGCTGGTAGCAGCTGGTACCTCTTTTTTTTTTTTTTTTTTTTTTTTTTTTTTAAGTGGCATAGGGAGCTTGAAATGATTTACAAGTCAGAAACAACAACATGCCAGCGACACTTTTGAAGCACATTTTTTTCCCTCTAAATCATTTTCAAGTACTTTTCTGTAGAAGCCGGAGCCCTGCTGAGGCGCACTGGCCCGGGCCGACGTTTCTCCCGTTTATGGTGCCCCACGCACAGGCAGTAAATGCCTCCACTCATTGGCCCTGCGGCTCCCTTGCCATCACAGGGATGCCTTCGGAGAGGTCCAAGCCCTGCTTCTGGCCTGGCAGGGTTTCCTAAATCACAGGGCTTCACATCCTGCCCCTCAGCCATCACATCCTCGCTGCAAACAAGGACTTTCCATTCGTGCCTGGAAGCTCTGACCCTGCTGGAAGACTCAGCAAGGTGGGGAGGACTGTGGTAAAAAAGGTAAAAACCAACCAAATCCTCCTAGGCATGACATGGAAGAAATATTAATATTTAAAATGTATGTATGATGTAATGGGACTTAAAATAGTCTGTATCCTGGAAAAAAGAGATTAACTGCTTAAGGCAAACTAATGAAAAGGTCACTTGGACAACTCTCGCGAAGCACTCCCTGTACTGCTTCACAGGCTTATCGGTTCTGTTTGACAGGGACTCACACATGATCCCAAGCACTTATCTCTGTTTTATACTTTATGAAAAATTGATTGACTCCTTTTGCCCAAGAATTTGTGTTAAATGAGAAATAAAATGTTGTTTATGGGCAACTTTCTCTTCCCATAATCAGCAGGGGCCAGTTTTATAAGAACAGGGCATCAAGTCTTAATGCTGCAAAGTACCTGCATATTTGACATGGCAAAGTGAACTCTTCTGTTATTATCTCAGCTGGATCAGTTCCTAAACTTAAACAGAAACAGCAGTGAACATTTTCCATTCTTTCTGCCTTTAACCAGTTTCCCGCACCCTCTGGCACAGACCGCATCCTGCCTAGGTAGCACCAGTCATCCCAGTAATGCAGATTGAGATGGGTGGAGCGGATATCTTCATCCCTCACCACCCCAGCGTGGTGCCGGCAGCACTGACATGTCTGAGCTCCTGCGTGCCGTTCTGCGGGGTGCAGCAGGCTGCCATGTGTGTTTTGCTGCCCGCTGATTCCCTGGGGCAGCAATCTGCTCCCCATCCACCGTCGGATGCCCCCTCGGTTAAGGAACATCAGCAATGCCCGGTGTGCTGAGATAATGGTTTCACTGTGGTGGGTGTACAGCCTTACTGCTGAATTTGGAAGCTGGGTGGGGATCACAGAGGTGAGCCCAGAGCGGGTCTGTTCATCTCCTTAAAATTTCAACCAGCATCAGTTAGAGCTCTCTTGCCTAGTCTATCAGACACAACTATTGCGTAGCAGCGTACAAGAAGAGAGACTTTGAGCTCTCATGAGAGTCCCTGAGCTGCATCGCTGGAGGGGAAGATCATGTTCTAGGATGGTGTCCTTGTGTGCTGGCTGCCTTCTCATCTCCTTCCATAGGCATCTGCTATTGGCCACTGCCAGAGACTGGACTGTGGGCTAGATGGGCTGTAGTGACCCAGAATGGCTCTCCTTAGGTTCCCCTTCAGCTGGTCACAGCTGGAGTTAAAGGCTCTGCCTTCTTCCAGAACAGGCAGAGTGCAGAGACACTTCCTGGACTGGCTGCTTCTTACCTCTAGAAAGGCTGTGGAAAGGGAGCCCCATCCTGCATGGTGCTTGCTCTGTCGTGCTGTCATAGAATCACAGGATGGTTTGCGTTGGAAGGAACCTTAGAGACCATCCAGTTCCACCCCCTGCCATGGGCAGGGACACCTCCCACTAGCCCAGGTTGCCCAGAGCCTCATCCAGCCTGGCCTTGAACCTCTCCAGGGATGGTTTTGCTGATAATCCCTCACTGGGGAAGAGC
>NW_010128043.1:93690-94839 GCF_000699245.1 Pterocles gutturalis
CTGTGATTCTCTTCTCTGCTATATTGCAGGGGTGCTGCTACAACAGACATATGGAGAGCGCATCATATAAGCGTTGCTCCTTCGTAAAACATTTTTATTTTCATAAAGGAAGGACTTTGCAGTTAGCAAGAATTTCCGTCAGACCTGCTTTTCTCCATTGGAGCTGTATTCTCAGAAGATTTCCTTGAGGATTTCTTTGCTTTTCAGCAATGCCACACAGCTGCAGGGTGGAAATGCTTCTTGACTTCCTCTGGTGCAGAGCACGTGCTCTGCCTCAGGGAGATGGATTCTGTCTGACTTATCTCAAAACAGGGCACACACATACTCCCCTGGGTGCTGGGAATACAACCTCCGAAAGGGATGTTACACAGTCACTCTTCCTAAAGATGGTTTTATTTTCCCAAATAAAGTGTCATAAAGCCTTCAAAAATTTTGCAATATAACTCAAATTCTGTGTGGTGCCACAGCCAGTGCTGGGCAGAAAGTGTTGGATCTCACAATCCCAGAAGTTGCAGCTTATACATTCAGGCAGCCTTTTCAAAGATTTATGCTTAAAGCTGGGAGTTCTGAGGAGTGAAGTTGCTGCTTCAGGGGCTTACATAAATGCAACACCAAGACTCATCCAAAGCTTGGGGCTGTTCACACGTAGGCTCTGTCCCATCTTTGAACTTAAAATTGCTGTTAAAACTTGGTGTGAAGAGTGCTGGAAACTGACTTAGACCCATGTCTCCTCCCTTAGCCCAGGTGCTTTTGTGGTCACAAGATGCGGGAGAGCCCACACAGCTGCAGAGCCTCTGTCCCCCCTCCTCCAAGGGGTCTGCATCTGGCACTGAGCTGCCAGTGGAAAACCCATGTCCAGGAGGGTGGATTTTCACCCATTCCCACCAGCATCACTGTGATGTGATCCAGAGGGACCTGGACAGGCTGGAGAGGTGGGACCGTGCAAACCTCATGGAGTCCAACAAAGCCAAGGGCAAGGTCCTGCACCTGGGTCGAGGCAATCCCAAGCACAAACACAGGCTGGGAGGGGAATGGATGGAGAGCAGCCCTGAGGAGAAGGACTTGGGGGTATGGGTAGATGAAAAACTGAACATGAACTGAGTCCGTAGGCTCGCAGCCGAGAAACCACCCCTGTCCTGGGGGCATCCC
>NW_010128044.1:0-16550 GCF_000699245.1 Pterocles gutturalis
CAGCTGGGAGAGAGGGGAGGGAGGGGAGGTGGCTCACCCTGTCTGTACGCACCCCACAGGGCCTGTCCCCCCGGTGCCCGGGAGACTCAGGAGACACCTGCTGAGGGAGCCGTTCCCCTGGGCCACAGGACAGGGCTTTGGGCTGGATGGAAGTGTCTGATCTAAATCATGCTCTGCCCATGGATCAGCAGTGTAACGTCATCTGTTTATTTATTTAAACATTGACACAACACTTGCTTTATGTCAACGTTAACAACGGAGAGAATTTCTCAACCATGTTATATCCAGGCTCTTTGGTGAAACTGAAGCGTGCTGATTTTATAAGAAATTCTGTATCACGTGTATCTTGGTACCTGTTGGATGTTAAGTCGTCAGCAGAGATGTAGAGAGAATGGCAAATATTTCATCACATACATTGAGTGCTTGTCCTGCACTACCTTCCCGGTATCCTTTGAGAAAATCACTACCAGTGCTCTTTCTATTCTCCATGTATCCCAAAAAACACATTATCTATAATTATTCTCAGAGTGCAAAGTGGTATAGCTACAGAAGAGTAAATCTCACATGAACACTTCAAAAACCTTCTACCAGAAGACCGACCCTGCAAACGCAAGCAGGGTGTTTCCTTTTTATATTGAGTGGTGTGTGAAGACAAAAATCCCCTTTCCCTCCCTTACTACGTCACCATACTTCGGGAATATTGGTGATTGAGGGGTTCTCTCTTCAAAGCACTTTGCATATAAAAGGAACAGAGCAGCTTAGCAACATGACAAACATTTCATGGGAAACCTGTAGACAAAAACCAGTCAGCAACCGCAAGAGAAAGCTGTGCCTTGTCTTCATGAGCCTCTCTAAGGAGATTTCAGATTAATCAGCCAAGAAAAGGAGATTATTATTATTATTACTACTATTATTATTATTGTTATTATTCCTGATGTTATCTTAGTCCCTAGGAGTGCTCTCCACAGACGAAAAGCCCCCCTTTGGGCTTGCAATCAGGCAATCCCCCACCCCAAATTATTTCCAACATAGCTTGCAGTCTAGGCATAAGACAAGAGATGCGCACATGTGCACACACAAAAGGGAAGAGCAGAGAAACAAAAATTGATCAACTTCATCAGCAATGGCTTTTTACACACCAGCAGAAAAGCATTTTGCAAGGCATCATAATCAATGAACATTTTATTTTTATGCCAGAGTTGGGAAGCAAAAGCCCAACCCTGACTGCTGGAACAGGGTATTGACACAAAACCTTTCATACTCCTCTCCAAAGCCTAGATTTGACACAAAAGCTGAATTACAGGCTTCGGTCCAAACTCTCATAGCTGGAGCAGTAATTGTAAACATTGCCCAGAGAAACCTAATTTGGGTGTGAACGAGGAACCTCTGCTTTGCAGGCTGCGTACCCAGCCCAGGCACAGCACTCTGTTCCCTTACAAAGTCTGAATAAAATTAAAGACACCTGTAACCGTGAAACTCCATCTTTCATTTTCCTATACATTAGCTCTCAGTCTGGTACAAATGGGATCTTATAATTCTCTTGGCAAAATACACAAACAATAAACCCAAACATTCCCCCTTCGCACCTTCACACTGCCAAATTTCCTCAGAGCTATTTCTTTCCATCATTCAAAGGAAAATTGGATAATCATTTCTGAAACAAACTTTAATTGTCATTTCCTTCGCAAGTCTCTACAGAGCTCCCTTATGGGTTATCATTGGATCTGAGTAATCAACTCTACTTGGGGGCACTGGGGCTTTGTGTGACGTCTCAGAGGACTCGGCCTCCAGGGTGATCAGCTGTAATCTCATTTGTAACAAAGTGAGTCAGACCTCAGTGCCAGTGAGGTTCTCGCTCATTGCTCTGCTTACTCCTTTTTTGTTTACTTTTCTTTCCCCCAAAAAACTAGGCCTGGATTAAATAAGCGTGCTGTTGGGAAACAGCAAGGAGGGGGCCTGCCTTTTGTTCACTTGATGCCCTTACAAGGGAGCAAGGAAAATCGCTTCCCTATTTTGTTACAAGGAGGAATGCGTTATCCAGAGAGTTGCAGCTGGGACCCAGCTGCTTATGGCAGCTCTGAGCAACTGTGAATGGCTTCGATGTAAAAGTAGAAAGATGACTTGGCCTTTCTCCCTCTTGGAGCTATTGCCCACAGGGAGAAACATTGGATAAATGCCTGGTGGGAAGAAAAACACCATAGCCATATGGGATCTAGCCCAGTAGTTTTATTGAAACAGACAGATGAAGCAGAACTTTCCACTGTCACGGAGCATCACAAAATAGATGAGGCAGGTAAACGATGTGGAAATTTATAAACTCAAAATGAAATTTATTCTAATCACAATTGTTTAGCACTCTGACAAACATTAGTAAACTACAGGTTTGGGTGCCAGGTGGGAACCGATACTACACTGCCGACCTAAGAATTGCTAAGCTTTAGAACAATGACCCAAAATGCACAATCTCTCATCTAGTAAACCAAGGGCTCTCAACCTCAAGAAGTTACCTTGGGTGGTGTCTTGACCCAAGGGGACAGTCCCTGACTGCACACTCACTGCTCCAAGGACAACCAACTCAATTTGCCCTCTGGTGGGACCCTACATCCTAGTTGAATCTGACCTGTGGTCCTATGTGGCCATGTCAGCCCTTTTTGGCTGAGGGCACATCTTCCAGCAACTGTGTGTGTGACGCCAGCCACAGTAAGGGTGCGAAAAGCCCCGGTCTTTCTCAGGGTGGTACACCTGCCACAAATCCACCCCATGACCACACTCATGATTCATCTGGTTTCCTTGGAATGGTGGTACAATCACCTCTTCCCTCCAAAGTTAAAAAGGAGCACAGTCTTGTCAAGCTTTAGTGCTCATTGTGGATCATCATTCCTCAGTTATTCTTAAGATTAAAGATTGGAGAAAGCTGGTCAGCCATCCTGACAAGGGATATCCAAACATATCAAAAACCTTTCCCCAACCAGTTAGTCCCCAGTGCAGTGACAATCACCACTGAGTCTGATCTGATCCTGAAGTGGCATTGACATGTTCAGAATGCGGACACAACACTCATCTATCAACAAGTTTAAAACTCCACATACACTTTTATCCTTTAGTAGCCTCAAATCCAATACAGCTCCATTTTGGGTGGTCATTTTACTGGTATGTGATAACTGTTTGTTCAAGAGTCACAGACTATCAGACGTAGCATTGGCTAAAGCTGATACAGTCAGCTCAAGCTGCAGCTCTGTACACCTAACCTAATGACCCAAACCTCATTCCCTGCTTTCTCCTGAATTTTGTTCCTTTCAAGGAGCAAAATTTCTCGGAATTCAATCAGAATGTGTCAAATTCTTCATTTTTTTAATATGCTGTAAAGTTTATACAAACCATTTCTTTTCAAATAGAAACACCATAGTATGTAGTTTCCTGGCAATAGCTAAACTCCAAGATATTTTTTTCTTGATTAAATTAGACATTAAATCACTGCAGCAGATTTATTTTCCTGTTTGTGTTTTTTTATTAATTAAATCTGCACCATCTGCCTCTGTTTATCTATTTCACAATCCTTTCATCTAGCATTGTATGTTTGCATTTCAAATACACGTTAGCTTTCTGCTACACCCATTACTCCTATTACATTTATAGCCTTTCTTGATGGCTTAATTCCTAACTCATCAGCTTGCTGTCTGCTCAGAACACTAATTTGGGCCCCCGTGTTGATTAGGAATTCTAAACTTATTCACCCTGGGCCCAGAGGAATGCATACATGAGGCTCCTTATCAGGGGACTGTTGGCAGGAATTCACCCTGCAGAGTGGGCTGCTTGACCCCCAAACCCCAACTTCTGGGGTTTTAACCCTCTCTGTTCCTCTCACAGGATGTCAAAGGACTCATTGTGCTATCAGGTGGAGTGGCAGCTGCCCGTGTTTCTCCCTGGACCCTCATTTTTCCTTCTAATAATTCCAGCAGCTTACAGATACACATTTCTCCAGCAGAGTAAAAACTTCCACTAGCTATAATACACCAGCAGAGCCCTTATTAAGTGCCACAGAGAGGGAAAGTTACAAGCTGACTCTGGTTACAACTCCTTTTCCCCATGGGGTATTTACCTTTTTCACATTATCATGGCTCACATTGAGAATCACACTCTGCTGTAGCACACACATAGTGTCCTGCAGAATTGCTGCCTATCCAGTAGTTCTTCCACTTGAACAGAACAGCACATTTGCCTAGCAAGTTGCCTAACAAATACACAACAGCTTCCTAGCCTGCTTTAGATAACAGCACTTAAAACAGCATCAAAGTCTTATTAAAATCAAGGTAAATAATTTCTATCTAAAAAGGTTATTTCTCTCTCACAAAAAAAAAAAAAAAAAAAAAGATTTGACATAATTTATTCTTTAGAAACAAAACTGGTTTTCCTTTTACTTATTATCTTCTGAGCACCTGTAAGTGGTTTAATTGTTTGTTATGCTGGATTCCAGTGACTGGAGCATAAGTCATCTGGAACTCCCTGATGGCTTTTGCACTCCCTCATCCCTTTTTAAAAGTAGATGTTAGATTTGTAATCTCACTCATCTTTCCAAGGAAAACTATTATTGTTCCTTTTCCTTCCTATTGATTGCTTTAGCCAATTTTATATTTGCCTTGAATTAAAATCATCGGGCTCAGCTGATTTGAAAACATCTCTACTGTTGAAGCACACTCTGACTTTTCCTGTTTTATCTTTAATCCCTTTTTGCTGCTGGTGTTAATTGTGTTGCTGCCTGATTGCAGGTGACCTTTGTAAATGGACAGTCTTCCAAAGCTGTCAATCATTTAATTATCTCAAAAGGCAGAAGCATATGGTGTGGGTTCAAAGGTTTCAGCTCAGCTGAAACCCATGTAGCTGTCAGGAGGAGTCTATATAATGGAATTTTATTTTATTTCTTTACTACATTTTTCTTTAAGAAGCAGAAAAAACATTAAGGTGCAAAAGTCCAGGAAATTCTGACATTAATGTCTTGCAACCTTAACCAAGTGTTTTGTGTGTATATTATGATACAGGTTCAATTACAGGAGCAGGTACTTTTTTGTTCTGCAATGCCATGGTCTCTTTCAGTACATGGTGGGATAAAATTAGGGCTGTGTACTAAAGGAGTCATAAGACTCTTGCCTCATTTGTTACAAAAACTGGGAGACACAGAGCAAAAGAGGAAATTCTTATGATTGTGGTAACTGAATGACATTTTAAGAGTTAAATTCTCTGGTTTTGTTCAGCAAAAAATCAGTTTGAGGCACAGTCAGATGTGCCTAAGTGCTGAACACTCACAGGTGTTCATGAAAGGAGCTTCACTTTCAACACAGAAAATGCCTTATTTGCTCAATGTTCTGAAAAAATCAGCTGCAAGGCATCTCAGAGGGGTACTGAGACTTCATAGACATCTGTAGCTTTTAAAATCTGTGTGCCTCTCTTGCCATGTATAAGTTTATCAACATTTATGTCACATGCTATTGCAAAAAAAAAATATTTATGTGAACGACATGTTACAGTGACATGTATTACTGAGAGACTGCTTTGCACAATCTGTGCAAATGGGTTTTGGCCACACCTTGAAATATAAGGGGAAAAAAAAAAAAAAAAAAGTTGGATTGGCTTCTCATTAAATGCTTTCATATGCCCCACTATGTAAGCCTGGCATACCAGAGAAAGATTAGCATGAACTCCTGTGCTGGCAGATTGCCTCAGATCGCATACCTACAAGCAACAGGGAGGGAGAGATTAATTTTGTATTAATATATGAATAATCGGCGTGAAATAACTTCTTGGTATTCACTATTGCACTTTCATAGTATGCAGACTTATTTGGATGCATTTCTAAAGCAGAAAAAAAATACTGCAGTGGGCTTTTTTTCCCCGTTTTACAGTTGAGCCACTGGAGGGCAACACGATCCCAGCCACGTAGGCGAGGGAAGCGCTACAGCCTGCGGCGTTCAGCAGCGTGCAGCCAGCCCGCACCACCGGACTGCAGAGGAATTTCTGCATACACGTATGGCAGAAAACAGACAATAACCAAAAATGCGTATGTTTTTATATTTTTACATTGTACTTTTTTTTGGAAGGTAGATTTATAAATTTCTTCTCACTTCTAAAATCTATTAAACTGGATTTCTGCTTAGGATATTTTCAGGAGTTCTAAATCCACGGATTACCCAAAGGATTTCTGAAGGAGACGATGCAAGGTCCACTCAGCCTGGTATCACGAGAAGTGACATATTTCCCCCCCACCAAGTAACTGAAAACCTGACACATGTTTCTATGCTTGAAATAACTCTGGCAGAATTTTCTGGATTAGTTGTTAAATCCGCTACAGCATATTATTTCTTTATTACATTTTACAGGACTATCAGCACTTTAGGGTCTGATTTTCTTTAAAATTAATAGAAATAGTATGGCTCAATTGAACTCCAGAGCACCTGAGTTCCTGGAGAGGACTAGAGAGTTCACGTCAGATATGCTCACTTTGAGGAAAGCGGCAGCCCAGCTAAGAGTAGCAGATAGTATTTGAAAAAAGTTAAAGACAGTGCTTTAGGAAGAGGTAGTAAGTACAAAGTAGATGCCAATAAAATGCAATGGCACCTTAGAAACTGGGGGGAAACACAGACTGCAGTATAGGACACAGCAAAACAACGTTGTGCCCAGCCCAGAACTGCTGTATTGGCTGCTGCTCTTTCAGATCAGGTTGTTGCAAAAGCAGAATCTCATCCATCTTGTTCTCCATGTGCTCTTGGTTTCGCAGTCTTTCTCTCTCTCTCTCACCTCTCTCTGCGCAGTAAGTCTTTGTTTGCAGCCATTAGCGATCCAGCTGTGTTTTTGGCATCTCTGGAAAGCGCTTTCGTGTAGCAGAATTGTGCTGCACAAGCTAGCTAGAATAACTCCGTGTGTGAAGGATTTGCTTTGTGGATGCACAAGAATAAGCCTTTAGTATCCTCCCGCTTACCAGCATCATGCACACACGCATGCACGCACACACACACAGTGGCTAATGGTCCTATTTAATCCTCATAGCACAGGGATTTGTTCCTTATCCATCCAACCAGCCTGCAGGAGGGGACAGGGAGAGTCTTCACCTGCCAAACAAAGGCTCTTTCCAAGCTGGGAGAGAGGATCACAGTTTAAATCCCCATTTGTTCACTTGCACCTGGAAGCAGGTTGAAGTCAGACTGAAAGGATGGAGATTTGGATCTTTAGAGAAATATCAGCCTTAATGCACTTTAAAAATGGAGCATTGCAAACATGGAGGATGGGACATCATATTTTAAAGCCTTTAATTCTTGTGAGTTCCCAGTTTGTACAGCTTTGGGGGACAAAGCAGCAGTGTGAAGGAGAGACCTGCTGTTTGAGAGGAAAGAAGAAGAGATTAAGTTTGGTTTTTATTTGTGTCAATTTATGCTAGCCCATGACACTAGCAGATACATGACAGTGTCAGATGTAGAGGCAGAGGAAGAATAATTTAACGTTTTCCCTGTCAGCTAGTTTTTTCAAGAATTCCTTGGATGGAAGAGGGGCATCAAGATGACAACTGCTGATTTCTGCAGGTTTTTTGTACTAGACAAGGCAGACAGTCAAATTTTTATAACTTTCTGTTGAAATAAATGGCAAATTTAGCTATCAAGAGACTTGATTTTAGGGTGGAATTGGAGCCTCAGAGCAACCCTGCTGTAATCATGGGTCTGGCTGAAGCCACCACCACCACATGAAACTCTTGCCTCAGAGCCTGTTTCAATAATAGAGTTCACCACTTCAGCAGTGTGTAATCACATTGTAGAGGAGTCAGTATTATGATCTGCTTTGAGTCACTAAAGGTAGCTACACCAACACATTGAGATGTCATTTAGCAATGACACCACATGTGCCCTGGGATGATACTGCTTTCTGTATTAAACACTTCACTTTTTTTTACAACATACGAATACTAGGAATTATTTCTGCTCATTTCTTAAGTCACAGGGGAGCTCATTTCAATAAATTAATGAAGGTTAAAATTGCTTGTGTTTATTAATTTTGTGTGCCACTTCTACATGGTTAAAATGTTAAGGAAAATCTCCATTCTGATGAAGGATATTCTAGTAATTGCCTGGAATTATAAGGGATGCTTGCAACAAATACATTTAAATACATCATAGCTCATTAGAAACTGACACTTCCATAGTTTAGGACAGGTAATGTATTTTGGAAAGAAAGACTGAATCAATGGCACACTCTCCTTAGGCCAACTACCCCAGGAGCTCTTGGATTCATGCCCAGCATTGACACTGTAAAAGCCATCCAGTTTACTTGTGATATTTGGGGTTGTTACAATTGCAACTGCAGGTGATTCAGACAACCAGGCTAGAATAAAATAAGCTACGTTTATGTTATATCACAATGAGCCAGTTTGCTGTTATTTTTCAGTAGAAATAATTGATTCACTTACCTTACCGCTGTAGGAGCAGAAAGAATTTGGCATACATATGAAAATAGTCAAAGGCACCTTGAAATATATTGGTCTTAATATATATGTTACTGATGGAAGAACTTGCAATAAACCAAGCCCCAAGGGAACATGTTGCCTGGGAGGTGGGTTTTTATCCTGTTTGCCAGGCAGAACCTATTATCAAATTCACAAGTTATCCTTTTTTATCTTGTGAAGTTAAATTTCCACCTTAAAGAAATGGTGGGGAAAAGGAGCCCTAAAACAGAGATCACATCTGCGCAGAAACTTTGTATCTTAGAGGGCTCCAGGTCACATTCATCCATGGCACACTTAATTTCAATGGATACAAAGCACAACAGATTTTAGCTGCTCTGGTTTTTTGGGGGAAGGTTTTATGTTTTGGCTTACTAAAAGCAAGGGCATTTTTTTTAACAGAGGAACAAACGCATTTTTGGCCTGACTCAAGTGTTCTCTTTATTTTAATGCATTCTGACAGACTTCAGCTACCATGTAATGACAAGAAATTAGGGAGACTAAAAGTTAAAGGAACTGGGTGGCCAGAGGGGATCCATGAGAGCCCCTTGAGTCTTGTTTCCCCGGGCTGCCAGTTCAAATACAGCCACACTTCACCCGTTTAAGTGAAAGGATGCTTAGGGGCTTTTCGAACCCCATGGCAATTTACCCTGTTATCAAACACACAACCGCAAGTCCTCCTTCATCATTAAGTGGCTGCCTGTTGGAAGACAAATCATGCTTTACTAGTTAAGACAAGCAAACGTGTCCCTTCTAATTCACCAAATTAATTGAAAAGTTGCGTTTCCAAGTGGATTAGCCCCCTTTTGTGGGTAGTAGTATTTGAAAAAGGTTTGATTGTGCTTCAGCCTCTCTTTCTTTGTGAGTTCCCATTTCTATGCGGGGAATAAATTTGGATGGACTAATTTCAGAATGAATCCACGTTAATCTAACTGCCTCCACATCAACAAGTCTTTGGAAAGAAGCAGGAAGGGCACTGGTCTAATTCACTGCCTGGGATGAACAGGACTTGCATAAGTTTTGAGCAAAATTGTGTCCATCACAGGGCAGGAATGTGGGCTGTGCATCCTTATTTTTTCTCTTTAATGCTGGTGTAATTTCATGCTTTGGTGTGCAATAGCAGATTGGAGTGGCTTTTCTTAACTAACTAGTGGTTGCAGCCTTGAAAAGGTATCCATGGGGGTTGCCACACGGATCCACAGAGCGGCTCCTGCTGATCATTTCAGAGTGAGGAATTGCAGGATCCTGACCTCGGGATTCAAAGCACCAGCCTGAGGAATTAGAAGGGTAATTCCAAGTGACTAATTGTGGTTAAAAGCACAGTCCATGCTGTGAATGTTTCAGTTCTCAAAGAAACTGAACGGGATGGATAAATCAACAGGCAGAATCAGCACCTTCTCTTCCCCTGGTGAAATACATGGTACTGTCATACAGGTGTTTTGCCTGGTGCAAAAGTCTTGAATAGGAGTCTCTCCCACCATTAGCCATTATCTTATAAAATGATTACCTTGTACCTCAAAGGTGAGAACTGCAAAAGCTAATGAGCTAATTCTCTGGGCCTGCTACCTCCATCCCACCCTGCCACACCAGGAAGCCGAATGTCCTTTACCAGCTTCTTCACTGGACGTGGGAAGTCCTCAATGTACATCCACCATGCAGGGAATCCTTTTGCCTTGGCAATGTTTGCCCCAGGCATCACACCAAGAGCACCTTCCTGGTATTTCTAGCTGTTGCGCTGGGCATGGCACTGTCAGTTTGAGGAAATCACCTGCAAGTAGCCTTCTGGCTTCAAGAGCTGTTACACTGAAGCTGTGCTAGCCCTTGTCTAGGAATTTCAATTGAGTTTTCCAAAAATCCACATCTCCTTCTTAGAGGAAAGATAATGTCAAATAAGTGTCTGCTCTGTGCTAGCAGGAGGTTGACACTGTAGTAAGACACTGTGGGAGAGCACTGAGGGTGTCATTTAATATTTAAGACACCTCGCAGAAATGTATTGGTGGATTCTCCTTTGACTTATCATAACAGAGCCATGTCTGGAGTGCTCAAGGATTTTAAGAAATCTTCCCAGCGCAGCTGTAAATAGCAGCTCCAAGTCACAGACAGACAGACCATATCTGTAGAGTTAAATGTAATTCCTGTTCAGGTATGGAAGTGTGTCCCTCCCTACAGAGCCTTGGGGCTAAAGCCAAACAGGTAACCCAATGAATGAAATCAAATCAAAAAGTTTCAATCTGTGCGCTATGAAATAAAAGCAAAGAAGGACCCAGAGCCCAGGGATATGACAGTTCTGGATAGGCACAGGTTAACAAGAGGTAAAACTGACACCCATTTCAGACACACTTTAAAGTAGGTCTTCAAAGGTAATGACTTGTAATCAATTAGAATGACTGTGTCCATCCCGCATCACTGTTTTTAACACAAAGTCAAGCAGAAGCACGAGAGCAACACTGTTCTAAAGCCACATTCATCTTTATTCTCCACCCAGGCCAGCAAGGATGGGAAAAGGGAATGCAGTTAAAAATAACAATCAGCAAACACACATCATCTTTACTTTAAAAAAACATACAGACTAGAGCAGCCAGAAACACACCCAGCAATGGGAATAACTGGAATTCCCTGCAGTTTGACAGTGGCACATAAGCAGGAATTACTTGTGAGTTTCTGAAAGCAAGGATAGAACAAGACAAAAACTTGTGCTTTTTTTTTCTATTACAACAAGTGATTATAATTATATATTTTGTAGCAGGCAAACCACTCCAGGAGATAATGGACAAGAGAGAAAGCTATCCAGAGTTGTTTTGAGAAAAGTTGGAATAAAACTTTTAAAAATAGCACCAGAACTTGCCCTAAGCTTAAACTAGCCCCCACCAAAAATCAATGGCAGGACACCCTGACTTTGGCAGGAGCAGAGGGAAACTTGGTTAAGTGTAAAGAAGTAGAAAACACATGATGGATTGTTCCAGAATGTCCCCAAAAAGGCGACCTCCAAACCCAGAAGCATAGCTGCCATGGCAAAGGGAGGGTAATACAACTTTTCTGATACTCCTTTGTGTTTACATAGCAGTAAGAGGCACAGATTTGGTTTTGTCGCCACTCTGGCAGGCTGTTTGCAATTCTGAAAGAAAATCCTGCAGCTCAGCAGACATTTCACATGGCTGTATTCTGTAATGAGCTAGTATTTATCACCCAAGCCCTCTGTAAGTGAAGGCTCTTTGTGCTACTGACCCCAGCCTTTCGTCTAGGCTTGAACAGCTGCTATTGGCACTGACAGCTGAATTGGGTTTTCTCCCTCTTCAGCAATGCACACTTGCCAGCCATCTTTCCCCCAAACTCACTTGTTTGCGGCATGTTGGGGCCAAGATACACAATCTACTCCTTTCATGCCAGCACTGTCCCTCTAGGCAAAGCGTGAGAACACTTGCCAGTGGGCCGTCCTTCCCATTAATGCTTGTTAAACATCATTTCTTCCCACCCTTCAGCCATGTGGGAGCCTGCAGTTTCCATGTGGAGGAGTATTAAGCAGAGTGGCTGTGCTGCATCGCTACAGGCTGCCAGTACTGGCACTACTTCTTCTCAGCTTCTCTATTAATTCAGAGGCACGTCAAGCTCCCTAATTGAAACAGCCCTGTGAAAGGCATTTCACTGCCTGAACCCATCCTAGGCATATGCCAGCCTCTTTGAACCCCCCCTGCCATTGCATCACAGGTTGGGGTCTATTTTTTTTTTTTTTTGCTGGAAGTTGGTCATTGCCTTTAAAGATTTTGCTAGTAAAAACTGAGAGCTGTGCATCAGGAAGCAGCAAACACAGCCTGGCTGTACTGTGCCCAGGGAGCATCTCTGCTCGTTAGTAAAGTGTGAGGCCAAGCCTGTTCTTGATATTTGGCTTGTACACTATTCCCACTGTTAATCCTCAAGCCAGTGCTAAGAGGCTGCTTTGGCTGCACGTCTCAGAAGGGGACAGACCAAGGATGCAACCAGGGACTTCAGTTATTTCTCAGTTCACGCCTAGAGGATCGGATGGACTTGGTTATACATCCCCAGTTCCCAGATGTCCTAACTAGGATAGCCAGTCAGTGTAGTCTTGAGCTCATCCTTGAAATGCAACACAAAGCATTAGTTCCTGTGAAATCCAGCTTCTGAATGCTCCTCTTTTAACATCTTAAAACTAGAGCAGCTCCCCCTCTGGTAGGGAGATGGGGGAAGTGAAACACCTATACTGAGTGACTGTGCAGCCTGATGGACTGCACACTATGAATTATCTACCTACACCCATGCAAATGGTGGGCTCCTCTAGATTGGGGCTGAGACAGACTTTCTAGCAGCACCAGCTAAACTAGAGCACTCAGAAAATTAATCACGTTTCAGACATGTGAACTCAGTCCGCATTAGAGTCCTTTATACCTCTCTTTTATTTTCTTCGTGTCCTCTTTAGGCCAAAACCCCAACAGTCTATCCAGAAAAAGAACTTTTCTGCTAGTCATTTTTATAAGAGACAAATAAAATTTCTCCAGCCTATGGTGGCCACCTAAGCCTGGTCTGGGAACCCACTAAAATGCCATGCAAAGTCCCAGAAGGAGAGAAACCAATTATGAAAATGAGACATGAGGGGAGGAGGGTGTATAATCCATTGCTCTTCCATATAATTAACAAGGAAGTGTGGGGAGGGGGGGCACAGATTTCCAGAGCTGAGGCACTAATGCAGTGTCCACTGGGACTAAGAGAGGCTCAGAGATGTCCCTGTTGGGAAAGGGAAGAGCAACTTGAAACAGAATGACCATGTCAGTGAGACCTTCTCATCTCAAGCACCTTCCACTCCCCTTCCCTAAATAGAGGTGCTGCCGGTCCACTTGCATTGCAGTGACATGCAAACTGATCACCTTTCCTCAAAGCAGGTGTTTCTTCCCTACAATACAACTGTGCACTGTACACTGCGTACGACTCCTGTTGCCCGCCCCTTCCTAGCAGTGCGCCTCTCAAGAGATCAAATGCAGGTGTGTCCTAAGCACCTATCTGTGCACCTACAGTCTCCTGAGGGTGCTTGGTGACAGTCCCATCAGGTCCCCACATACCACATTACAGAGCAAGCCCTACTCTTCCGTCATGGGATGGGTGCGTTTCAGGTCAGCCTAGAGCTCAGGTGCCTTTGTCGGAGGCTATGCTGTCCTCTCCCAGTGAAATGCTGGGCACAGCTATTGTAGTGTTCTATTTTTCAAATTCTGACAGCGTCTAAGCAGTTAGCCTACCTGGAAGATTTGCTGCATTTGTCGTAAGGACTGGAAAAGGACCCTTTCTAGGAAAACTGCAGGAACATCACATTTGCAATTTAGTCTTCACCTCTGAATGATTTCCTAGCTCCTGAAGGTCATCCCTCAAATTGAGACTTCTTTTCACTGAATCAACAGGTCACTGTTATGTCCCATTTCCTAAAAGTAAAGTCTAACTTTACAGAGGTGGACTTTTCAGCATATATCTCTGCCACCCCACAAACAGCCCAAGCCCCACAGACCTGGATTTCCTCACCATTTCCAGAAGTTGTAATTCACTAGAACAGCTGACAAATCCTTGGAGAGCCATGCACCTCCCCACCTAAACCATGTGAAGCTAGCACACTTTCATTCTGTAACACTTAAAGAGCACTCCCAGCCCAATATTTTATTTATTAAGTTTGTGTTTAAATATACATATATATGTTAAAAAAAATTATTTTCTAGGTGAAAACCACTCACATATGACCAAAATAGTCAGCCAGTACAAAGGCTCAGACTGCCGAGGTCTCAACCCCCTGCGCAGAGCTCTTGCCAGAGAGACTACCTGAGATATTGTCAGAATCTAGCAGCTCGACAATGCTGTAGGGAGAACAATCTTCCAAACCCAGCTTGCTGCAGAGCCAGCCACAGAAGCCCTTCTCCATATCCCTCACAGCATGCCACCAGTACCCAAAGGACCATGCTACCTGGGCCACAGCTGAGTATAGGCCCAGGGAAAAGGACACAACCATAATTATAATTGGATAGAAGATGATCAAAAAGGGACAAAAGGTGATTTTGTGCCAGAAGGTCCTCTCTTCATTGTACACCAAGAAGATATTGTACCATGTAATGGTTCCATAGTAGAATGAAACCACAAAGGACACTACAAAAATGATGGGGAGGCAGATGATGGTCCAGAGGACGATGTGGGGTCCTCTGTCCAGCCCAACATCACATTTCTTCTTCTCAGGCACATCCTCTTGAGGAGGTTCCTTTGACTTAGCCAGTTCCTGCAGCTCTTTGTCTGTTAGCGTGACATGGATGTCCACCATCTGACCCTTCTTCTTTCCTCTGGTGATTGTTCCAGTCAAGGTGACATATCGGCTGTCTAAAGGCATGTTCCAGACACCTACAAACACAGATAAACTAATCTACATTAGATTTATTCTCTGTACAGAGTATTTTGTGTAAATCCCCAAAGACAATTAGATAGTGCATATGGAGTTATAGTTAAATTTTAAAAAGATGGAATGCAAGAAGCAATGCAGTATAAAAAAGATTATTGCAGAAGAAAATGGAAGAAGAGCTAATGAGGGAGAAGACAGAAGACAGAAATCACAAGGGAGAAGACTCCAGCATCTGCACTGGGGACAATATGTGGAGAAAAAGCGTTCCAGGAGTATATCAGAAAGAGGTGAGGCAGAATAACTAAATAAAAAATAGTATGCCTGTTTTCTCTGGTACCCTCACAGATTTATTCCTGAAGAGCCTGGACACTTGGGGTGAATTAGATAAATATGACTAAGATTCTTGTTCTGGAATAAGCACATCCACACATGGAGTTATACTTGACTAGATAATATTTCACTTTACATTTGCACTGTATCTCAATGCAAATTCATTTTCAAAGTTTAGAAAACCCTTACAAACTCTTGCATTTTAAGGGGTCAACAATGGCCATCATGGAGGAATCTGGTGTGGCTGACGGACCAGGAGTGTGTATCCACATTTAAGCCCCTCAGCCTGTGCTGCTGACTCACAAGAGAATTAATTAGCCATAGAACCTGCCTCCCACATTTCTTCCCTGCAAGGGTATCCAGGACAGACATCAGAAGTGAAAGTGGCTCCAAGATGCCTCACAATGACCATGCCAAATAAACACTCTTAAAGAGGAAGCTGCGCTGACAATATGCAAACAGAAGGCAACAGTAAATCCTAGATAATGAGTAAAACTCCCTATCACAGGTAGAGCCACTAAATCGATCTGCTTCCATCCTTTCATTTAACAGGCAGTTGGTTTAGGCATGGACAGAGGCTTGATCACAGCATCACTGGCTTAAAGCATGCTCAGCATTTTTTCGGATCAATCCCAACCAGTGCATACATTTAGAACTAAGAGTGCGGCAACAACCAACCTCTGCAAAGAACTTCAGGAGACACCTCAAATCAGCTTGTAATACTTTTTATTTCAGAGCCTTTTCATGTATGAACTCAAGCCCTCCTTGCCTGCAATCTTGGAGAGGGTTGGTCCCACAGTCACTTCCATTTGACCTCAGTGCATGCTGGGATCAAAAAAAGTTTATGGAAAGTAGGTGTTCCCAGGAATACATACCATCTGCCACGGACTGACCCAGGAACTTGGAGCCTTCCTCAGAGGTCCTCTCCCCTCCTTCTTCATCCGCCTGTTCTTCTTCCACCTTATTCTCATTCTCCGACCGATACACTATTATTGACTCAGGACGGGACTCTTTCTTCTTCTTTTTCCTCCGGTCCATAGTGGCTTCTCCATCAAAGGTGACAGTGGTTGCCACAGCCCTTCTCATGGAGCCACGGTGAGGGCTCTGGCTTCCAGACTTGGTCTCTTTCTGCATGGTCTCCTCCATCCCACTGGTGCTCTCAAGCACCTCACTTGGCATCATGTAGCACTTGTTTCCAATCTAACAGCTCCTGCACTTAGAAGTCATTGATTAGACAGCAGTCCCATGGATGCTTTGTTTTGGTAAGGTGTCCCACTGCTGACATCCAAACTATGCACTCCATTCCCAGCCTAAAATGAGAGAGAAGGCTGAAAAAAATCATAGAATCATAGAATAGCTAGGGTT
>NW_010128045.1:0-4841 GCF_000699245.1 Pterocles gutturalis
CCCAGCTCTGAAATTCTGAACTTAATTTAAAACATCACTTCTAGAAATAGGATCCTTGTCCTAATAGATCTGTGCTGGCCATATTGTGAAGAGAGTTATCAATATTTTTATAAATTTTACATGCTAGTAAACTAAAATTATCATTGTGTCGATTCAGCAGCAACTGCTCTAGTCAGGACCAGTCTAAATGACTCATAAATTGAGAAGCCTACAAAACAGAATGGCAGAAAGGAAACAAATAAAAATGTGGATGTTACCTTCCCCGTCCTATTGTCCTATTTTATCTAGCTAAACTTTTTGAAACAGGAGGGATCAGTGGCATGTTTATTTTCCAGTCACCACATTGCCAGCCCTGCTTCGGCGAGCGGCCGCAGAGCCGCAGCATCGCACCTCCCGCGGGGCTCGGGGCTTGGCTCCGCATCAACACCCGCTCCTCCCTGCCAGAAAGCGCTCTGCTGGGCTTCACCCCAGCCTCTGCTGTTTCTCTCAAGCAGCTCCAGGACAGGTTTCCCCTCTAGTACCTGGACGACGCAGCAGTTCGGTTCTGAGCTATAAATATTTCATATTTTATTTCGGAGCTGGGTGTTCTCCAAAGCAGCATCTGTTGTCTTTGGGGGATTGCAGACAGTGCCTGTGCATACACGGGGATGTCAACCTTCACACTGCTGCAGAACTGAAGGGAAAGAAAAACAAATGTTCCTGGATTTTTATACATAGGTGAGACTAACATTTCTGCGTGCTCCTGCACAGTTTAATGGATGCCAGAACTGAAAATGAGCCAAAGTCTCTCTTCTGGGCTGCTCTTCACGTATGCAGTTCAGTACTTTAATTATACTGCCATAAAGTACAGACCTACCACGATGGGATCTTTTTTCTCCCGTCACACAGCAATAGGTTAGTCTTTGACTTGGCACCAGGTCCAGCCCCTCAGGTCCAGCAGGATCTGGGCGAGCTCCTTGGGGGGGTGGCAACAGGCTTTGCCATCGGGAGGGACACCAGGGCAGAGGGGAGAGGGAAGTTCATCTCAACAGCCGGTGACACCGCGGGGGGGACATTTCCCAGGGCTATACACTGCTGGGATAAACAGTCTGGCTTAGCAGAATCACTCAGACTCATCGACCCCGCTGCTGGCTACAGGGCGCAGCATCTAGAGAGTGAAGGTAAGGTGTTCCTACCTGAGGGTGCAGCCAGGGCAGCATCACTCTAGGCGTTCACACCTTCCAGTGGCAGTCATGGAAATGCCATATGGGAGATCTCCTGTTAGATCAAACAGTTTGGTTCTGTCTTAAAAAAAAAAAAAAAAAAAAAGCATTGTTTAGTTTGATGTGTTATTGTGAACTAACCCCCCCTGGTTCATGCGCACCCGCCGGTGCAGGGCACGCCAGTCTGATGGACAAGGCAGAGATGAAGCAAGAACATGATACTGAAGATATTATTTTTAAAAGTAATTTTCCAATTCTTCAGGAGAGCTCGCCTCAGTTTGGATTCTCTGGGTGCCAGGCAAGAGGCTTTTCTAACCTGTACAAACATTGTTGGAGCAGCAAACTGGGAGTGTAGCAGATTGGGAAACGCTGGAAAGCTGACGTGTCCAACACAGAGAACTTAATTTTGATTTGTATTTATTTACACAATATGGTATTTCTAAAGATTAAATTGAAACTTACCTTTAACCAACCAGTCTAACCGTGCCAACACTCTTTGAAATGTCCCCAGCTACACAAATGCGGAGCTGCCTGGGAAAAGAGACACAACTGCTGCAACCTGCACGAGGTTGGGTTTTGTCCTGCTGCTGCATCTTCCATTTGTCAGCCTTAGTTCCATGCTCAGTTAAGCAGCCTAGACAGTCATCCAGAAATACAAAGAGAAACAGTTGAATTTAGACACGAAGGGATTTTTTGTAGTGTCTATCCTGCTTTTTGCCTTACAACCCGTATTCAGGTGAGAAAAAAATAAATCAGTAGAATATCTTTTTGACTTCTACAAAGACCACACTGCCAACTGCAATTACATGACTTCAAACTGCATTTGTTTTCTGCTTTTAAACCTTCTGTGGCAACGATTTTGTTGAAATAGTCTGATTTTACTATATTATGCCTCTACTACCCTGGTAGAAATGTCAATCTTCTTACCTGGAAAGAAGTGCAAAAACACATTAACAACAAGCAGAAGGAAATTTAAACTCTCGGTGCCTCTAGTTTATGTTATCTTTCTGTGCTTTGTTGGGGTTTTTTTTCTTTTTAAATCTTGATGCTGCCTCTCTAATGCACAGTTTGCATTTTACAAGGAAAATATCGGAACGTTTTGAGAGAAGAGGGGAACACCAGCCCGAGCAGCCCACGAGTGCTTCCCCTGCTGCTCCTCCTGTGCTGGACCTGCTGCAGACCTGGATACCCAGGAGATGCCAAGCAAGGGACCATTGTGACAGTGGGTGGATGGATCCAGGGCTGCTACCTGGCCAGGCTCTTGATGGGCTTTTCTGGGCAGCTTTTTCCACCTGAACACCTTTTTCCCTGAATTTCTCTTTTCTGCAGAGCTCACGCACGCTTGCCTCCAGCTCGCTGTGTGCTGCGTGGGCTCAAGCTTGAGGACGCCCAGACCTGCCATACGCAATATCACCATAACTCTGCAGGTTAGCCAGCAACGGATTCTGCTTAACCACTTCTCCAAAGATAAATTAGAAGAAAATTCAATAAAACTTGTGTTGAGCTAATTCCGCGTTGCAGCACAAACAACGTCTGGAACAGCCTAATCCGCTTACACCAGGGAGCGGGCTCCTCAAGCAGTTATTTAATACGATTAAATACTGCAGGTCATAAAAATTAATTTATACAACTGTCATGGTTTAATAAACCATGTATCTGCACGGTGGGACAAGTTTCTTCTCTGTGGGAGAGGCAAAGCCCAGCCCAAGCCCTGCTGTGCAGTGCTCACGTAGAACAAGCCTTGATCGCGACTCGGGAAAGCCCCTCATGCAAGTAACGGTGTAAATCTGATTTCAATTACGAAAAAACCAGAAAATCACATTTTTGCTCGTGTGGTATGCAGAGGTATTAAGACTAAAAACCTTTGTAGCTCACAAAGTGCTGGGAAAGGGCAAAGTGGCATGTTAAGGGCTGGGGAGGAAGCATCAGCAAGAAAGGGAGAAGGAAAACAGGGGACAGCAAGAGAGAAAGCAGCTGTGTAGAGGTTGGGGCACGGCACACTGGATTTCCTCTCCCAGAGAACTAAGATTGAAAAGAAATTAAAACAAGGTGCAACATCCCTCTGGGTGCCCAGGGTGAGGAGGAGGAGGCTCTCTGCTCCTCTGGGATGGAGGCAGGCAGGTTCTCCATCCACTCGTTGGGATCCCAACAGCTCCAACGCTCCCCAGCACCGCATGGGAAGACCATCAGTAGGGTATTCTGGATACACGGGAGAGGGCACAGCCCTCAAACCTCGCCTTTCAATGAGAACATTCACTTAAAATTGATTTAAAAAATTATTTAACAAGTCATATTCAGGCACACAGCTCCTGAACCCACGCCCCTTCACACTCGTTTCATCAGGAAGGAGGAAACAAAAACCTTGGGCTTCATGAGGCTTTTCCTGCCCTTTTGCCAAGCCCCACTTAAACTCGTCATCGTCTTTCCCCAGCTGCCCAAATCTTGCTCCTGAGTGCTGAGGACAGAGATAAGTTCTGGGGAAGAAAGGATAAGGACAAACTTCAGCACGCTTCTTCTCACTTTTGAAAGCCATATTACTTCAAACTCTTTGAATTCAGTAAGAACAAAGCTGTTTCTTACACTAAAAAAAGGATGAAAGATTTTTAAAAATCATTAAAAAATATAAATTAAAAAAAAAAAAAAGCCCTGCCTATAATAATGCTGTTTGTGTTTGGAGACACAGGGATTTTTCTGAACAGTCTGGGAAGTTTTCCCCAGCAGCCCAGCACTACTGAGCGCCGCTGGCTGGGGAACCAGTGGCCACAGCCCCCAGTACTGGGGGTGCTGGTTTGCTCCGTTTCCTACCATTGACATTTTTTGAAGCAATATCTCAGCAAAAGGAAAAATGCTTATATCACTTCAGGGAAAAGCAAGCCTGCAGTGAAATAAATATCTCTTTTGTATCCAAGTGACTCACAATTCCTTTGATAAATCTTATCACTGTGGAGTTTTTCAGCACTGAAACAACCCCATGAAGGGCTGAAAGAATCATCTAAATCCATCTGAACAATTCTGGTTATTTTGCATTCAACAGTGCATCGCACAAGCCAGCATAGCACTTCCATTAGTCTTTAAAAAAATAGTATTAAAGGACATTTCAGTCTATTTAAATTATGTCTACTTTCATTTAAATTAGATGCTAAATAACAAGTCCTATACCGACATCATGCCGTAGTGTGTGACTGCTAGAAACACACTTCAAACAGAACAAATTAAAGAACCTGGAAATTGCTCCAGCAGAGCAAGGACACATTTTTAGGCAAAAATAAACAGAAAACAATGGCAAGTCATCACAAATATGATCATAAACCAGCCCATGTTCAGTGTGCAAGAGGAATGGCACATACAGAATACCTCATTCTACTCTTACGAGTCTTTTTACTTATAAAGCAATGCATAACATTTGCAAATTTGTTACTTAACTGGAAAAGGACTAACTACCTTTTTGGTGGCCTGGTTTATCATAACACCCAACAGGTCTCTGTGAGTTTTGAGCTGTCTCAGAGCAACACAGCTGGGGCACATCCCATAACCCCATCCATCACCCTGGCACCGCTGCCGTTCCAGCAGAACCCAGAGTTCACCACTGCCTCTGGACCCCTCACCTGCTCAACAGGAGGAAATTACAACAGCAGGGGA
>NW_010128045.1:4907-35271 GCF_000699245.1 Pterocles gutturalis
TCATCCAGCCTGGCCTTGAACCCCTCCAGGGATGGGGCATCCACAGCTGCTCTGGGCACCCTGGGCCACTGCCTCACCCCCTGCACAGTGAAAAACCTCTTCCTAATGTCTAGTCTAAATCTACCCTCTTTCAGCTTATAAATATGGATATGGATTATTATTTCCCAAACAGGATCTGGAATATTTTATTTTTGTACCTACCCATCTTGATTATACACAATCATTTCTGTTCTCAAAAAGCCAAACCAATCTGCTTTCTATCTCACATAAACCCAGAAAAAGCATCCCCCTACTCCCTCTGTCTTGGGATCTGAATTTTCACAGTACGCTAAATATCTTCCAATTCACTTTTTTTCTTTTTGTTTTTAAATAGTCTTCAGTTTCAGCATGCCAAGGCACATCAGTAAAGACCAAGAAAAAAGTCACAAGGTAAAATTGAAGGTAAACACATCCATACAATGTCATAATAAATATAAAATACATTAAATGAGAACAGGAAACAAAGCAAATGTGCATATTTTGACACAATACAATTTTTAAAAAAATTATTCCCACGCTTTGTTCTGAAGTGCCCATAACCCAGCCCCTCTCCCGTGGCACTGTCCCTCCTTCCATCAGCTATTTTATCGCTGGGAGCCCCTGCCCAGAAGGTCCCTGGGAGAGGAAACTCTTCCTCTACCATGGAGGACTCTGTGCCGTGTCCCCCGAGACCGATAACACACAGCGCTGCCAGCCTCATATCAAGAAACTCCTCGTCCATTTGCACCTCCTGGTTAAAGAGAAGAATGTAGCCCTAAGTTTGGAATGTTCTCTAAACCCAGACAGATTTTGGTCTTTTCGTTGATATATTTCCAAAAGAGTAAATACATCATCTGTAAATGGAAAACATAGGAAGTTTTCTCAATATGGGTAATTTGCATATATATTTACCTGCTAGAAAATTCCTAGCTTCAACCAAATGTAGGAAAACCTTTTAGTGTATACATTGGATACTCAAGCCATGCAACAAATCATATGCATTTAATTCAACAGCGCTATTAAAAAAAGAACTACATGAGTAATCAGGAATGTACTTAACCTTTCTCTGAGCAACACAGGAAAAAGTTTGTGTGAAATATGTGACAATCCCCTAAAAATATAACTGAAGGGCAACTGTAAAAACACAATTGGCACTAAGGAAACAAAAAAACCAACAAACCAGAAGAAAAATTTGTTTTGGAGTCACGCTCGGTTACAGCTGATGTATGCTCACAATAAAATGAGATGTGTAATGCAAACCTCCCTGAAAATAAAAGGCAGTGTAATTTCAGCCGTGCAGCGGCACAGCAGGTCTACAAGACGATTCCTGTGGGCTGGAGAAACAAAAAAATACTGGAGGTGTTTTAAAACCTGAAATCATACCTGGGAAAAGGCACCCGGTGCTTCTCGCGTGACTCAAACCAGCGGGTAAGTACCAACGCTTCCGAAGAGTGAGGAACTTGGGTTATCATGTCAGTTCCTTTAAAATATAAAAAATATCATGGTTATCTTTCTCTTTCTGAAAAGACAGCCCAGCTCTAAGCCTTGGAAAGAGCAGGCTTATTAGAAAATAATTAACTCCTTATCTCAGAACAACAGGAAAAAAGGAAATCCTGACATCTCCAGCCACTAGGGTGGGAGCAGCCCGGTGGAGAATTGTGAAAACAGAGATGAGCTGTATGGTGTGGAACTGTAGGGGACTCCGAAAATCTGCTCATCACTCAGCACGTAACCAATACCCAGGGCGGCCAAAGAACCGGGCTAATTAGGACAATGCTTTAGCCACAGCAGTCACCGGTACGAGACCAGCTCGGACAACATCCAATGAAGGGACGAGCCACCATGGGCCAGGCACCAGCCGAAGGTGATACTGGGCTGGAGCCAGCAGACAAAGCCCTGGTGGGACGGAGCAGCAGCTCTCAGCAGGTTACTTCATCAGGTCAGACAAAATAATCTTCCCCATCGCAAGTTCAACACAGAGACGATGATCAGCTTAACTCATTGGCTCCAGCCAAGCCGCTGAGTTATTGATACCCAGAGAGTCCGAGGGAAGGAGTAATTGGGAGTGGGGGCATTGCAGAAGGTGCCCTGAAGGTAGAAAGTTGTGAGAAACAGCTGCCTCAGAAAAGAGAGTCCTTGAGCTCACGCTGCAATGACGAGGATGCTCTCGGAAAGACAGCGATGCTCACTGCCACACACGGGCATGGCAGGAGCCCCTCGCTTTGTCTGAAAAAGGGGGCTCTGCTGCCTCCCAAACATCAGAGAATGAATTGTTTAGCTAAATATATGTATATCTATAAATATATGAATCTATCTAAACTTCCATAACTGACCAATCTAAGTTCAAACCTGCAGAAAAACCCTATATCTATCTATCTATATAGATATGTATCAGGACTCTTGCAGCAACCACAGCAGTTTTAGTCTCTCTGAGACACCCCGAAGCCAAGCGCAGGTCTTCCCCACACAGAGTCCTGCAGGCTTTTGCCAGCAGTTCGGTGTTGTCCCTGCGTGTAATTGTAAAATAAAGAAATAATGTAATATTCAGAACTGAAACTCCTAAATATCAGACTTGAATCTACATTTAGAAAATTAAATAGCTTGTCTCATCTTCAAGAGTCCCAGATGTTGAATAATTTCCATCAATTTACATGCATCTCTTGCAGAAAGGGAGAACTAAAACATTTATATACATTTGCAAAATGACATACAGATTTACTTCTGAAGGTCCCACAGTACAGCATGGTTTGAGGTGGGCACTTTAATATCACCACTGCATTTACTGCTACAATTCCACAGCTAGCTCAGGGACCTCGTGTGTTTAAAGCCTGAGCTGATGTTTAATTTAGGAAAACTGTCCTGCAATCAGAGTTACACAGCTCCTGGACACTTCTCCAGGAGATCCGGAGGGTCAGGAGCAGAGCCCGAGTCTGAGCATCCCACTGCCCCCAGCATCCCACTGCCCCCACTCGGCTGCAGGGACCAGAGCCCAGCACGACGGCAATGGGACTGGGCAGGAGCGGAGGAAGCGGTGTTCAGGGATCATCCTGACATCTCCTATGCAATTAATAGAAGGTTCTACAACGTCAAGACCTTTTTAAAAAGATGGTAAAACCACTTCATTAAAAAAAGGGACCTGGATTTGGTTCAAAAGCACAATTCTGCTTAGTTTTGTCTGAACAGGGTCTGGGGGCTCTAAGGGGGTTGTTTCCAGCAGAAAACTCCCAAGGAAAGGTTGATAAGATAATGCTTTGGCCTCTCAGCATGTAAGAGATCCCATTTCTGAGAAACCAGATCAAGCAGAGTAAATTATACCAAGTTTGGAAACTGGATTCGAAAGTTAAAAGTTTGAGACATTGATTGTTGACGTGGCTGTGAAATAATAATTACTGCAGCAGTACGGGAAATAACCAGCTGCTTATATTGGTATTAAAATCCAAATCATCTACCTAGATGCAAGGCTAGGCTGCAAATTATAGGAAAAAAAAAAAAGCCAGGAAGAAACATAACCTCTCACTTTTCACATTTTCAAGCCTAAAGGTATCAAAAAATGCCCAAACGTGGTTCTGCTGCCCAAGGTTCTGTATTTAGTACTCTACACCCGCACCAAATCATGGCGTTCTTTAAACATAAAGGAGTTCCAATTTGTCCTTTCCTCCCAAGTTCAAATTCACAGGTAGAAATGATCTTTGGCATAGGGACCCAAGGTCCTTGTTTAGATCCTTGTCTCTTCCTCCCTTACGAAATCTCATGCTTTTAGTCCATTATCAGATGAAGAAATCAGGCAATTCAACGAGTGTTGTAACAACTCTGAGCCATGTTTAACTGTACTTTGCAATATTTAAGCAAACACAGAAAGATGTATGAAAAGCAAAAAAATCCATAGATGAAAACTATCAGGAATTCTGCTGCTTAAACAACAACAAAAAAGATAATTCTATGCCTAAGGCATCACTTCAATTGCAACATAACAAAGTGAATAGGAAAACCAAAACCCAGCAGTGTTACTGCACTTATTTGTATATCAATTATCATAAAACCACTGCCCACTCCCAGGGCAGCTCTGGAATAGAGTTAGTATTCAAACACTAACCTACTGACCCTATCACTGGGGAAAGACTTAACAGATAAATTGAATCTCCAAAAGTATTAACATTATGACACAAAAAGCAGAAAATTTAAGCTGGTGTTCACTGAGCCCCTAGCTTACCGTTTTACTCGTTATTTCATGGGAACAGCAACCCAACATCTCCTCTTACCTAAACAGTGCTGTAAAGTCAGCAGCCATCGGCACAGCTGGATGGAGCCAAATATTTGAGCATACACCTGCTTACTCCAGGTAACAACTCTTACTCTCGTCTTTGTTATTGAGTGAATCAGTCTCTGTGTTTGCTTGGAACTGGCCTGATTTTGATAGGAATTTCCTCATCTTCCCAGCAAATATTCTGCAAGACTCTACAAGGACTATCACAGGGAGTATGCTACAGTTTAATATTAAATCCTTGCAAAAAAAAAAAAAAGGTCATTTTTAACAGATCATCAATAAGCAAGAACATGAGCATTAAAAACCTGGGGGTCTGACTGTCAGCATTGCCATTTCCTTGACCGCATTTTCCGAGTTCGCCAGCTTTCTTGGGCATTCACGTCAAACGAGACAGAGGTTACTGCATCCCTTTAAATGCCTGGATGTAGATACACAGGTATTTGCACAGAACCCCTAATTCTAGTTCTTCTTTATTATTCCTCTTACATGTAAAAGAGATGAGCTCCGTTTGGGAGGTGGGGACGAAGCAGCAAGCTGCACCAGCGCCGTTGGTACTCTGTCCAGAACGATGCAGCTTATGATTTTGTCTTCTCATGACTGGTTTAAAAAACAACCTTTTGCAAAATAAGAGAAAGCGGAAAAGCTGAAAGACTTGATGAGAAATGTGAATAAAATTAAGTGAGATAAATAGTTTGTAAAACAGAAAACTAACACTAAATGTTACAACACTCAGCAGGGCAGCCTCCGCACACCTCCAGAGTACCACCATGCAGGAATGAACTGAACACTACGCAATCCTTCTGAGACCTGCAAGGTCCAACAAGAAAAAGGAAAAGTGATTAGTTCTTTTCCCTAAGCAGCTCAACCTATAAGAAAATCAAAACAGAATAGCCTAAATAAAAGAGGGAAATGCACGGCAGAAATCAGGAAAATAAACCCCAAGACTCACCAGCCTGTTGTTACTAATCACGGAAAACAAGCAAATGCCTCTGGAAATTCAATGGGCCGTTCAGTTTCTGTGCGGACCCACTGGAAGAGCAGGCAAAAAGCAGATATTGTGGCACAAGTTGAGACAAGCAGGATTTCCTGCGAGCACAGTCCCAGGAGCGTGTTGCCATTTGTCATCGTTTTGTTGAGCGGTGGAAGAGCTGCCGCCGTCGGCGAGGATCCCTCTCTGCTCTTTGGCAGCACAGCGCCCGGTCTGGAGAGGCAGGTAGGGATGGAGCCTCGGTCCACCTGAACTACTGAAATAAACACCATCGCTGCCTTTACTCCTTACAGCATTTGGACAGCATCACCTCTTAGGGCAGACCCAGCAAGCACCAAAGTGCATCTCAAAAAAAAATTATTTTATATATATATGTAAATATATACTGGAAACACAAAAACCGTTGGTTGTTCAGGGTCTTTGTAGGCAGTTTAGCCACTGCATACATTGTATTTCAGCCCTACTCCCTCCGGATACAGCCAACTTGACAGATTTCTCGTTAAATACATTTAGATTTAAATCATTTCTTTGTGTCAATAAGCACATCAGGTGCCCTCTGGCAAAAGCTGCAGATGTTTCTAAACAAAGTTTTAAAGAAACAAAGCTTTCTCAAAGTTAAGAATTTAAGAGCTAAGGAATTGAGAAATCAGAGGTTTGCATTTGAGGCAAAAGACAAAAAAATCCTCAAATGTTAGATATAGCCTGAATTTCCTTTTCCATCAATACCTCATTACTACGCAGTTACTAAATAAAACACCTGCAAATTATTCTGATTCTGAGCCAGTCCAGTTTACAGTGACATTCAAAAGTTTTAAAACTGAAAGTTTTAAACCCGAATGCTCTATACAAGGACAATGAAATAGTTTAAAAAAAAAAAAAAAGTCTGTTATTTGTGTCTCCACTTTGAGGTTCTCCTCTTCTGATAAACCTTTTAATTTCTCAGCCTTTTGAATTTTATCTCTACAAATTTCTCCTAAACCTTGAAAGGCAACAATTCAAATCCACTCATTAAAGAAACATTAACTATGAAAACAAACAGAAAAGGTCAGGGACGAGGAATTTGTGCAGACTGTCCAGAGAGCTGCCTGGGTAGGAGGCTTCATTTTCACTGAACAATACATCCAGTTCTTGAGTATAAAAGGAACTGCACTGAACTCAAAGTCTGGAGGTGGGCGGTTGGGGGGGTTTGTATGAAGTAATCATCCTTTTATACACTGCTTACATTGCTTTGCCATTAACAGGCAGATTTGGGCTCGATTGCTGCCATGCCCACACTGCGGCTGCAGTGCACAGAGCATGGCTGAGCTAAAAACCAGAACAAAGTCACCAGTAAACCCAGCACTGACCTCCTGCATCGGTGCCCATTTGTGGTCGGTTATCCCTGGGCATCATTTTGGGATGAAATTCCCAGAGAGGATACAGCCGGTCTCTCTTCAGACCCTGCACTGCCGCAGCATCTTCATCACCAGGAGCATCCCGGCCGGTGGCGATGCCCAGGCGGCACGGACCAGGAGAAGATCCATGCAGACAGACACGTGCTCTCGCATGAACACACTCCAGAAGCAAAACCAGGGAGAGCCCACACTGGTCAGGATGGAAAAACAGACCTGAGCCTTCAGCAAGAGACAGGAACCAGCTTTGGGAGCCTTTTGCCTGGGAAACACCATGCCATCAGCATGTCATCGTTAGGAAGGGATCTAGTGGATCTTGACTCCGGGCCATTCCTGTGTCTAATCCATTTTCCTTGCAGGTGCCAAACACAACCCCAAGCAGAGCAGAGGCTGCAGGAGCAGGTCTCAGCAGGGTGCTGGGCTCCGAGGCTTGGCCCTGCATCAGCAGCTGCAAAACTCCAAGCAGAGAAGGGTTAAGTGTCCTCTGCCCTTCCTGAGGCAGTATCAAATAAATGCACATGTTAGTGCCGCAATAAGCGATGTTGTCTTCATCATCGCACTTCCAGGAGAGTACAGAATATTACATCTTTTGCCACAGCTATGGTAGGCCAGAAAAGGAGACATAAATCACAGCGTCAGAAACCAGCACAGGAGAGCAGGGGCTCAGCGGACAGGTGTATGGCAAATCTCCTTCTTAGGGCAAGGTTAAAATAAATCCACTGTTTTCCAGTGATGCAATACATTATACTGACAAGAGAGCTGAAGATACCAGACATAAAATGGATTTTATCATCTCGTTTCAGTCTCTTGGGGATGATATTGTTTATTTCAAGAGTACCTCCTCCAGCATCACATATAATTCAGCAGTAAAACGGACCTGAGCTGCTCAAACCAGCCGACAGAGCAGGGAGATGCTGCACTGCACGTGTACTGATGAATTAACAGCTCTACGCGCTCTCCGTGCTGTACGGAACGGCAGCTCACCGCCCGGGCCCCATAGAATCAGCTGTGACAGCGGAACAACAGATGCTATTTCTTTAATGCATGTAGCCTTTCATTTTCAAAGATGAATAAAAGGAAATAATTGTGTTTATCTTTTCAACAGAAATTGCTCATCTTTTAACTCCAGAAATCGGAATATTCATTGCCATTGTTTGCGGAGGGGGTTATCCTCAGCTACATTCCAATTTATAAAATAAAATTTAAACTTCTGCTAAATTGCAGACTTGAATAGATACTGTGCTTTTAATTACATTCAAAACTGGTAAATATCTGACAATAAGGGATATATTCTTCAGCTGTGTGATACATTTATTTACTCCGCTGTGCTTTTGGAACTCGCTGAATGTTTATAATTAGGTTGTGTAACCATGCGAGCCTTCAGCTGGTGTTTGCTGTTTTTAAAGCAGTTTTGTTCTGCATTTCGAAAGGAGGAAAAGCTACAATGCACCATGAAAATTATGCGGTAGTCTTTAATATATACTTCCAGTGCAGAAAAAAAAACACTCAAAAATTATAATTGTGATATTTTAAATGCTGCTTAGGCGCAGAGCTGGGTGGTGTTTCTTGTTGCAGTGCAAAGGCAGGCAGCGACATTCAAACACTTCCAAAGCCATCGCCGGACGTTCCTGCCCCCATCCCACGCCCGCACCAGCTCCCACACAAGCACATCCAAGGGGGAAGCTCTGCTCCTGAAACATGAGCAGTTGGACGTACGCACTTACACTCTCAATGGGAGAGTCCTGAACTGGACACGTATCTCTGAGCACTTTGACAACACCTAGATCGCGCTAACTAATGACCCTTGTGCATGCCTCCTCCAAAAGGACCCGAACCCTGCAGGTGCCCAGCACTCCTCAGGTCTCCTGGAACTGCTACAAGAACCAGTGGTAGGGGACAGTCTTCCCTTGGGGACGTGAGTAGGAGCAAAGTCACCTAAAGTGGGGTCCTCCCAAGCCCCCTTCCTCATGGGCTGAGCCTAAGTGACGGCAGCAGTGGCCGGCCACAGCAAATGTGCCAGCCCCAAGGCCAGCATCACAGGGATGAGGGTACCACTGCTCAGGTCCCACCAGTAAAGCACATGGCAGCCAGTTCGTGACCCTCTGCTGCCCTCTGAGCCCCAAGGGACAAAGCCTTTTCCGACACTGCGGTGGCTCTCGGCTGGTGCCACGCTCACATCAGCATTAGCGCTTGGTACAAGACAGCCCGCAGGGATCAACCCCACGGCAGCTTCTGGGGAGCTCCTGAAGTCACGGTGTTTTAAAACAGAGAATTTATTTTCAATTAGGTAAATTATATATAATCCATAATTAAGGGTTTATTTTCATTATTTCATGAAAATACGATTTTTAAATTGTTCTTGGTGCTTTCTGCACTAAGAAATTAACATTTGGTGTCAGGTCTAACCATCTGCTAACACACATGTGACTTCAGAATTCTCCCTCGTGTCATCCATAAACAGAGTCCCCACTCCATATGCGATTAAGTTGTCTGCACCGCACAAATGTTCACTTCCATCTTCCCAATTCTCCATACACATTTGCTGCTAAGTACTGAGAAACTGGATGAGTTTCCCTTAGAACGATGACAAAAATTTTTAAAAAGAGCAGATGACATGTAAATGTTGAAGCTTTGCCACCTTCCCGTGCTTCTGTCACAGTTGCAGCTAAAAGGAGTTTTGTGAATATGTGAGTTTTCTGTTCAGGAGCTCAAAAAATATTAATGGAATAGCAGCTTCACTCTGAATCAGTTTTTCCTCTGCCTTTTTTTTTTTCCTACCCAAAACAGTCTCAGCAACTTCCTTTTTTTTTTTTCCCCCGTAGAAGTTTTCAGTCAAAACCAAAACAAAATAAAACAGAGACTATGCACCAGTATCGCTCACAAAAAGGGAGCAGGAGGGGAGCAGTGATGTGGGCCACCGACATCCACCCTCTGTGTCAGGAAAAACCTTTATTTTGCCTGAAGAAACAGTTTCACACCTCTTGCCTCCTTTGCCAGAGTTATTGCATTTCACATCCTCCTGTGAACATCGTGGCCAAAGGATTACATGTCAGATCTCATCTAAAACAAACCGTGGAAATCCCCGGCATTTACCCGCGACCCACCTGGCAGCGGACGGAGGAGAGCATCTGCAGATCCCAGTTAGCTTGGGAACCCAATTAATGTCTATGGGAAGAAAGGTTTGGCTCCCCAGGGCTCCCCGCAGCAGAACCAGTGCAGATGTGCTGGGGAACGTCCGCAGCTGTCTGACAGCCCAAGGTGTCCTGGTGCTGCAAAGGCTTAGAGGAACAGCTAAAGTCAGAACCAATTTTTGCAAGTGTGCGTGTCGCTCTGTGTCAGGAGACAACAGACCATAATGCGCATTTTCTTTATTCCCTCCTGAGATTTAAATAGGTTGGGTCCCTTACTCGGTGTCAAGCAGGAGGTTGTACATTCCCCCAGCTGCATTTTGGAGTGGATAATGGGCCCATTTCGGTGTTAGCATCACAGAGACGACAGCAAAACCCACACTGAGAAGCACCTCAGCTAACCCCCACACCCCCGTACGTTAATGCCTGCAAGTTATTCCAATATTCAGCTCTTTTGCTTTCTATCACTGCATTTCAACCATACAGAATAAAAATTGGATTAAATAACCCGCTGAAGAGACCGCCTTGCCCCGGCGCAGTGTGAGCTATGCTTGGCAGCACACGGGAGGCACGTGTCTAGATGAATTACCGAGGCTCAGGAGCTGAAGTGTTCAGGTATGATGGGAGAAAATACGACATGCTGATGGCTTTCCGATGCCTCTAATAAAAACACGACGGTTCTAGCAAAGCACAGGGTAGCGGTGTATTCCCTTAGCAAAAATAACGAGTGAGAGAAGGGAAAGAAGTAGATAGCAGAAAAAGAAGCCAAAATATATCCCCAAGTCACTTGGTCTGGGACAATAATACACGTCTTAAATTTTGCATCTGCACCATCCATCCAAATAAGCTTCTAACACACAAGTCTGTCACAGACTGTAAGCCTGGTAGAAAAGATTGGAAAATTATGTTAATGCGACTCGAGCTGAGAATATTAAACCAAACAAACAAAGAAACCAAGCGACAGACCTTTGTCACCACAGAGGCTGTCATGCATGGGAACAGCAATATTCTGCCCCTTAAAAGGAAGGACACCTTCACTGAGCGGGAAATAGCCCGTGGCCACGCAAAGGTGGGGAACGGCGACCCCAGGAGCATCCCCCTGGCTCACAACGCTTTCTGTCTGCAGGGTGAAAATGGGCTCAGTAGGTATCTCTCTCTATCTGCTTCCCTGAGCTGGCACTGGCCAAAAGACATTAGGATGTGGTGCTTCGGGACACGGGTTAGTGGGTTGGGTGGTGTTGGGTTGACAGCTGGACTCGATGACCCTTGAGGTCTTTTCCAACCTGAATGATTCTGTGATTATAAAGTAAAAGGGGTGTTCAAGCCAAGGCATCGGTCAGGTTTCGTGGTGTCAGACAAGGTATCAACTACAAAGTCACAAGCGGCACTTGTGGTTTGACGCCAGTTAACGCCCACCTGATTCAGGGTAGCACACTGCACACATGTAGTTATGTGGAGTAAACGTGCTTTCTTTTAAGAGAGTTTATAAACAAGTTTTAAAAACACCCAAAACCCAAGAGACAAAAAAAAAAAAAAACCCACAATCAACCCTCCATGTCCAAAAACCATGTGAATAATGTAAGACCCAACCCAACTACCTCACAGCCCCCTCCATCAAGCGGTGTCCACGGTGCCATTTCCCAGTTTGGAGAGCACAGGAAGTTTCAGCATTGCCCAGGGCCAGGAACAACACCTTGCACCATCACCCCTTCCCAGTGCCAGGAACAACACCTTGCACCATCACCCCTTCCCAGCGCCAGCACCCACTGCCAGGGCACAGGCGGTCTCAGGGCATTGTACTGAAGACTGATGGGAGTCAACCAATGCAGACCTGATTTCACTTCAGGAGTTCACCTCAGAGAATAAGATATTATTCTTAAAGAATAATAAAAAGAGGACAAGCAGGGCAACAAAACCAACCAGCGTTGTGATCCACTCTCATGGACCCAAGGGTGACAGAGCAGCCTGGGCTGGGGGCAGGTGGCCCTGCCCATGGCAGGGGGTGGCACTGGATGGGCTGTAAGGTCCCTTCCAACCCAAACCATTCTGGGATTCTGCGAAAACATCAGCCCCCAAGGTCAGGAGGCGATGTCCAACCCCACAGCAAATAGAGCAAACACCGGACCAGGAGAGCCGAGCTCAGAGCCTGCCAAACCCTCACCAAGCAGGAGGATGCAAACGTGCCCCAGGTCATCTTCCTTCATCTTTTTGGGACCTGGCACATGCCGCTGCCACGTGAAAGCTTTCATGTGGAAGGCGCATTGCTGGAGGATGAATCAATATGAGGAACGCTTCAGCGTGCTTTTCCTTTGGGCACTTTGCCCAAATCCAGCGGGCTGCAGGCACTGCGCTGCCAAGCCTTGACTTTCATCGATTGCAACGGAAGCCAGAGGAAGCCACAAGAAATGCTGAAGCAACGGGGCTGGGCTGGGCTCAGCCACCCCGACAGCAGGACCTGTGCATCCCGGAGCCCAGCCACAGCGGGAAGGGACATGGCACACGTTGGTCTGGGTGGTAGGGTTAACAGCATCCTTCTGTAACACAGTGCTGCTGAAGTACATCCTCTTTTTGTAAATATTTCTCTCCCGGTGTCCGTGGTAGGCTGACAGCTTACCCTGTGCTCTGCAGCCCCACGAGTGCCGTCCTCCTCTTCCACTCTTGCCTCCTCGGCACTTAACAGATGTACGTGAAATTTCAGTAAACTGTGAAATGAACTGTCATTCAGCAAAGCTCAGCTTTAAATAATGTGTGCCTACTAATACATACTGCCGTCAGCTTCTAAAAAACCAACATCCTTGTCAAAATCAGGGGGCTTTCTGAAAACGTAATTGTAGAGCAGATTTTTGAACCTACAGATTTGGTTTGGCCACTCCTTGCCAAAGAGGGGCATCCAGAGGAGCAGACATCAAATCCTTTCCACTGATCCTCACGGCAAATGCTGAGAAGAAGAAAATGAGAAGGTTAAGCCCTACTAAAAGGATCCAGATGACTTACCATGCTACAGTTATTATTAAACAATATTTTTCCTGACTGAATAAAATAAGGATGCTTAAATGCTACATACCAGCGATCCTGATTAGTCGGTGTGTCTCGAGGGACCTCTGAAAGATTCAGATAACTAGTGCTTGGGATCACATTTAATTTCTAAATGAATTTTAGATTCAGGGGAAACATATGAATTTCAGATTATCCAAAACTTGGATAACAAGGTTTCACGCACTCAAGGCTTGCCTACATTAAGGAGCTGCCCAAGAGCTATTCTGCATTTATGTGTCACACATCAACAAATGAAAGAAAGATTTAGAAAGAAGTTAGTAACACTGGAAAGTAAGCAAAAGAGCACCTATAATGAAGCACATTTCACACGTAATTCAGAAATAAAGAGAAGCAGAACCTGCTGGGTGAAAGTGCTTCCCAATTCCTCTCTAATTGGATTCAGACCGGAGACACTCCCGGCCTTTCTGCATCAGCAGGGATTTTCCTCCACAGGTAAAATTTTTCACCTTTCCAACTCACTTGGAAAAAGTGTCAGCGAGGAGACTTTATGGGGAGGATGCTGCAGCTGTGTTTTATTTCTTGCACGTCCACATGTGCAGTGAGACTTTCGGAAGGACCAAAACAGTCATAAAGGCTCAGCCCTGTTCAGCGCTTTTGAGAATCCTGCCCTTGATAAACATGCACGGCCAGTGCAAGCTAATAACGGGGTTTCATGGGAAAATGCCCCAAAAATCTATTTACAAGTGCTACTGCTAGGTGGGGAACGTCAAAGAGCAGCTAGTGAAAGCAGATGCTTTCTGACTTCCTGCAGTATTGACATCCCATTAAAAAGACTGACCATTAGAGAGCAGATCACAGAAGAGCTTAAAAACATAAAACAACTGAATTACAGAGCCATGAGACAAATTCTGGACCAGCAGATGGATTCAGACAGACACTACAGGTGTACCCCAAAGGTGTACCCACACCCGCGGTGTGTACTGGGCAGAGGGGAGCGTGCCCCCAGCCTGGACCCCGACCCACCAGCCACATGGGAGCTTCCAGACCTCATCTTTATAGCAGGTTATTTGGTCTGACATAAAAGCAGTCTGGATACAAAGGAAGACAGCTGCCATTTGAGCTGGCCAAACGTCCCTCGAGCTGCTAGATTTTAAGAGAAAGAAAACCAAATCCCAATAAAGCCAGCCAGCCCTGACTTCAGACCCATAGTGGTACAAAGCGTGGGCTTTCAGCAGATGTGGAAGATTGACAAACTTTGGGTAGGAGGGGGGAAAACTTTGACATACCCTAAGAGGCTAAAGGTACTGTTTTACCAGCATTTATTCACCCCAAGTGGCCCCAGCTTTTGATGTTTCGTCTCTATAATAGATGCTATCACCTCTCACCATCGAGCCAATGTCTCACCTTCACCACAGCCGTTTCTTCCCGCTCCATCACAACAAAGATCCTGCAGGGCAAATAAAATCCTGCTTTCTGCTGTTAAAGTGCCTTGGTCCCCAGGCAGGGCGGCGATACACCCCATTCTCAGTGCTCACGTGCAACGCCTGTGCTCCCTTAACCAGCAGTAAATGAGAAAGGTGATTTTTAAATAGGGAGAAATTAATATCCCATTAAGAAAACAGATGAGGTGCTTAAAAACTGGACTAATTGCAGGTGCGCAGGGTGGAAGCTGAGCTCGACTAACTGAAAAATTGTCCGTCAGTAGGAAGCGAAGCCCCCAGCACCCGTTTGCGCTGCTAACAGCTGGGCTGCCCAGGGGTCAGCAAGCCAGGCGGGAGCGCACAGATGCTGAAAAGCCAACGGAACCTCCCAAGAAGCAGCGGGGAAAACGCAAAGGAGAAAAAGGTTGTTGGTATTAACGGAACATCAAAACTTCCAGGAACATCAGCACCAGGTGATGGAAACAAAACAACCAGACCAAACCCCCAGCCGGGGAAGAGACCACAGTAAACGTGAAGCAGCGGCAGGGTTATGGGTTGCAGGGCAGGGAGGCTGGAACGGCACAGCCACGTTAGAAGCTGAAGAACTGACTCACCACGTGTTCTTCCAAGACCCATGGAAGCACAGGAGTACCGATGTGTGGCTGTGCTCCAGCATCACGTCTCAGCAGCAGGCAGCTCACTGCCTCGGCAGAACAGTGACAGGTACTGGAGTGACTTTGTAGCTTCATTTTTTTTTTTTTTAAATGCTTTGCTCTTATTTCCATTTGTTTCAAAGAAATGGAGATGGTGTAAGCACACAAGAAGAATCAAACCCAAAAGTTATTATCCGAGTTGCACCAGTTGGTTACTACTGGAAGGCAGCAAGTTTATGGGAGAAATACAGTGGCTGGGTTTTTATTTCTTCTTCTGATAAAACCAAATAAAACCCCAAAGTCTGATCACATACTTGCAAGTATCCAGGAAAAAAAAAAAAGTTTTTGGAAGCTATAGCACCAAGCTGAATTCAGTCAAGGGGGTGGACAGCACAAGGGGTCTGCACCCCAGGGATGGGACCACAGCATCCCCAGCCCAGCGCCCTTCCTGCAGCTCCACACACATCTCCTCTCCCTGTCCAGGTTTCTAAACAAAATACTTTCATTCTGGACCAGATTATCTAAGTCATGCTTTATTTGGTGAGTGCAGTTTGAGATACTTTATCAAGCAAACATATTATCTGTACCCCTTATAAATCCCAGCTGCTGCAGCTCTGCCGACAGCTGCAACTTCAACAGCATCTCCTTGGTGAACCAAAGCCAACGCAGCCCAAAGACCTTGTTTTATAGGGGCTAAATTACCAGCAGGATTAGTCCCAAGGAGGAGAGAGACCCCCTTCTTTGCCTCTCCAGCCCCTCTTGGAGCAGGCACAGAGGGATGCTTCGTGGAGCGTGGGAGCCAGGGGAAGAGAGAGAACGTGAGAGTCTGGCATCCTGTATGGGCAGGTACGCGCAGCCCAGAAACAAAATGGACTTTTTTCCAAGGAGGGGAAGAAAAAACCCAGACACCACTGGACGTGAGTTCTGGGGTTCTTATTAAAAAAAAAAAAATTGAAGTGAGAAGATTGCCTAAGCAAGAATAATTTATTGGAATCATTAACGCTGCCCAGACCGTCACAATATCATCATGTAGGCACCATGACAGCAGAGCCCCGGCGGTCAGAGGGAGTTTTTACATCATTTGTATTTTGATGCAGTCTCATTCTAATAGATCAAGCCTCTTTTCCATTCATTTAAGAGAAAGTTAAAGGAGGCATAGACTTACAAACATAAGAGGCGAGGAAAAAATAAATCTGGATGTATATAACATCAGTGCTGCGCCTCCCTGAACTAACGGCCTGGTGCTGTTTACACCAAATGTGCTTCTGACAAAGTAAATAAAAGCGAATGCCTGCGAGGGGTGGCTGAAACCCCGTCCCGCAGAGCCACCAGACTACAAGCTGTTATTACCCACTGAGTGAGTCAACACTGCAAAAAACAAACGTAACCGAGAGAAATACTGCCACGGAGCTGAAGGACACAGAGGTTTGCAAGAAGCTGCCTTGAGATATGCTGCCTGACCCTGAAAGTACCTCGAATATTTACTCTTCATTTTTAAATCTTTTTTTCCTCTAGAAACTTGAGTTTAATGATGGAAATCCCCATTTGCCTGCTATTTCCAACCACCTCACTGCCTGGTGAAGACACAGCGAGGGCACAGCTACACCTGCACTCTTCATGATGCTGCCAGGTACGCACTGGTCCAGAGCGGGCTCAGCACCGTCTGTGCTCCCAGACGCTGGGACAGTGCCTGTGGGATTGGAGACAGCATGGAAACCCAGCCCTGAACTGCCCTTGGCACCTCTAGTGCCTGAAATCCATCACGATGACGTTAGCATCTGCTCAATTACTATACCAAAAAAAAAGAATAAATCAACTCTCACTAGATTAATTTGGAAAAAATAATATATATATCTCCCTTGATAGGAAATAAGGAAAGCAGTACGTTCTGTCAGTGTTTCCTGCATGGAAGCTGCATGCCTGGCACATGGCACATTTCCACGACCCATCCCTCAGACTGGGTCCAGGCTCAAGGGATTTCCAGCCGGACCCCAGTCTCACCCTGCTGCTGGAGCACAGGGACCATTTCAGCTCAGACTGCACTATATAAAGAGTTGAGATAATACACTGCTTCTGGGAAGGAAACACATACACGTATTTTAACATCACTTGTGTAGCAAAAAGGAACAAACACAAGCAAATTCACAGAGAGGCATGATTAACACAGAAATTCCTCATGAGTCCCTTAGTTCACCAGATTTTCATTGTCAAATGCACTGAGCACCACGTCATTGTGCCACGCAGCGAGCCGTGTACCTTCCACAATTCTGAAAACCAGAGGAATATTTAATACAGACCTTTACTACGTGGTCGAGGTGGAGCAATCGAAGAAGAGCAATCCTCATCCTACCAGCCAAGGGCACAGGGCTGGAGAGGGGGGACGTGGCCTCAGTTTCCCTGGCTGAACAGCACCGAAATGTGGGCTGGAGCCAAGGAACGCTTCTTGCACTCGCCACAGGTTCCCATGGTCTCAGACAAGGAAAGCCTCCGCAAGAAAAGGTAATTTAGGTCAATCAGGTGAATGTATAATAAAAACACAGAGATAGGTTTCAGAAGCCTGGATTCAAAAGCCAAAGTATAAATTAAATGCTTGAGGAAATATTATTTACACATTGTGCTCTCAGAGAGCAGCAAAACATTGTTCTAAAATGATGTTTCTAGCCCCTCCTGATAAACTGTGTGTACGAGGAATAAATTCAGAGTTAGATCCGTGAAGGCTGTCAAAAGCTACAGCAGTTATTTACAGGAAAGAGGAACAATATTTTGACTTCTCTTGAGCAACCTTTCAGGAAGGGGACCTTTTGGTGACTTAAATGAACAAAGAAATGCCACATTAGTCAAAGGTCTATTTCCCCACTGCAGCAGGAGCATTACTTCGCCGTGACCTCCAGGAGACCTCCATCCCTCAGCGTGGGCTGGATGCAGGTGAGCTAACGGCACCGCCAGCCTCAGCTGCTCTGAGCACCCTTTCCAAAGGTGCTTTTCTCTCTTCTGAAAAGTTGTCCAAGCCCCTTAATGGTATCCTGCAATTACAGATTTACCTACTCAGGATGGCAGAAAACACCTCCTGTAAGTTGGAGTCACTTTCTTTCATGGGATAATAATACAGAAACAAAGAAAGCAAAGCGAGATACAGCTGCTGGAGCAATGACATTATTATACGAACAATGGAGAGAACAGAGTCCTCCAACACCACCATGGGTTACTCCTGTTGAAGGGGAGGACAAACCCACGCTGCAGAGAGTACCTGCCAGGCAAAGCTCTCTAAAGCATTAAAGGCACTTTTACTGCCTTAGCATTTAAGCCTTCCTTAATCGGACTAAAGCTTCGCTGCAGGACTTGCTCAGAAATCACACGACAGTAGATGAAACAAGAAGCAGAGAGCACCTGCCCAGGGAGGGACACATCACCATTGCCTCCCAGCCAGGCTCCTTTCCCTGCCAGTGGGACAGGGCAGTTTGAGGCTGATGCTCCCAGAAGCATCTCCACAGGGCAGCACAGACCCACGAAGCCGCAGCAGCTCCGGTCCCTCGCCCAAGGATGCAGCCACAGAGGGGAAGGGCAGCAGCCCCACTAGCATCACACCCGAGGGTCTCCAACCCACCCGAGGGCAATCCACCCCAGCTCACCCAGGGGGCACAGCTTTGAGGGGCTCCTGCTGCTATTCTTCCGTTTCTTTGTTTTTCAGGGATATTGATGCATTTGCTATGACACTAGAGCTGGATTTTTTTTATAGTTCCTGAAGGATGGATTTGGGGGGATGCTGTTATCCTGTTTGTTAGACTTGAGTTTTCAGACAAGACCTGAGACACTTCAGTTTTATCCCGTGTCTCTTCTGTGCTGAAGAGGCTTCACACGGGTGTAACAACAGGTCTGCAAGCAATATTTTTTTCCATGCCCAGTCCATCACTGCCACATTGCTTCAGGTCTTCTCCTCCACCTCCTTTTTATGACCGTAATTGGGTGATAACTATAAGGGGTATCATTGCTGCATTTCAGTGAAAGATCACAGACCCATTTCTTGCTTGAAGCACACATCCACACACAGATGTAACTAACTTGGTCTTCTCTTGCAGAAGAATAAATCCTACCTTACCTGAAAACCAGCTGTAACTAACTTGGTCTTCTCTTCCAGAAGAATAAATCCTACCTTACCTGAAAAACATGAGCCTTTTTCTTTCCTCCTTTTTCCACTTAAGCAATTACCTCAAGTCATCCACCTGAAGTTAATCCAGCTCAAATGGAGGTGACCATGCTGCAAATCTGCTGTCTCAGAGTGATGTGATCAGTGGCACCGAATGGCTGAGTTAGCATCCGATGGGCTGTGCTAATGGGAATTACGGCACCTCTCTGCATCCCAGCCCATCCCCATTCCAGGCTCAGCAGGACTCCAGCTTCAGCCTCCTTCCCTGCTGGGGGGTTGCCTCAACTTCCAAGCAGTGCTTAGCTCGAGGCTTTCACCTCTAGGCAGGGGGTCACAGCAGAAGTGACACCGAGATTGTGTTTTGAGTGAAGGCTTCCATGAAAACATGCTTTCCCTCTTCCTTCTTTCCCCAGATTTAATCTGCATTTATTTGGTAGCCAGCCACACTAGTAGCCATGACTACTTGGAACCCATTGGCCAAAAGTTAAATCTGATTTTAAATTCACAGCTCCAGCACACAGAAATACTGGAACTGAGGAAACAGAGATGCTGAAGAGCTGGTTTGAGGACTGGTTCCTGCCATAAATTCTAAAAAGTTAATTTAGACACAAAAAAAAGTCTTTAGAAATACAGTCTTTAAAACATAAAAGTTATAAATTGGGTTAGACTTTAGAAAGACTTTAATTCTACCTTTCAAGTGTTTACTGAGAAAATACCCCTGTGATTCAGGAGCCTTAGCAGTTACCAGTGGAGCTTGATAATTTATCTTCAGTAATGGTCCACCCCACTGTTCTAGTTTCTGCCCAAGTAATATGTTTATTGCAGCCTGTGGAGTGCTATGATTTATTTTTGTTATGACCCTAGTGCTAATAGATATGAATGAATGGGAACCAGAGCAGCCCACTGATGTGATCTTCTAAACACCACCGTCTGCAGCCATCCTTCACACTGATGCTAGGGAGAGTTCAGCTGCTGCAATGCTGTTATTTGGAAAATAATGTTTCTCTGAGCTCCTCTGCTCCTGGGAATTTACTATAAAGTGAACTTGTAATTCACTCCTGCAAACTCAGACTCCTACCAACCCCTCCTTGGGTGCTGGTGCTGAAGACAACATCCCTGAAGGGATCCCAGCAGACGTGGCACCTTTGGAGGAAAGGGGTGCAAAGGGAGCCCATAGCAATTTCTCCTCCAATATTTGCCAGAATTCAGAAAATCCATTGGGTGAGAAATTGATGCTGTTAGAGGAGCCTGGTAGCATTGCACGGCACTTGTGGGTCAATGGCTTTGCCGTGGCAGCAATCCCGTGTTTGCCTGCAAAAAATGTGACACCACCAGAAAAGTGCTGTGAGATGCCAGCACCCATCCTGGAACTGGGGACAATTTATTCAGGAGAAAATGGCAATGCTGCAGCTGCCTGGGAAACCCTCTTCGATTCCTGGCTACTGAGACACTGAATAATTAACAGGGCAGGAAACTTCTTTTTAACTCAGCGTGACTTCATCAGGTGATTGTACAAAATAATCCCGGCTCCATTCCTTTGTCCCTTGACATTTGATTTTTACCACATGGCACATTCTGCCCTTCACACGCAATCCCTTGAAACTCCAAAAGTGAAATATGGCTGATGTACAACATAAATCAATATAAACTAATCCAAAGCAAGTGTTCAGAATAAGAATATTTGCCATCTTTTTATGCCATGATTTATAAGTTTTACTGCCTTTTCCACTCTTATTATGCAATATGCTCAAGCTTAAAAACTACTAAGAGGGCTGTGTGCTCTCCAGTGCAAGGACAGCAAGTGATGAACTTGAAATTATCAACAGACTCGCAATATCTGAGCTCAGGGGGGTTGTACAAGCTGCAAAACATTTGGCTCCACTTCAGTGAAGACTTATTTTATAGCCTTTAGTAGTAAAACTCACAAGCAAGAAATAAGCCCAATTCCCAGTCCAGTTAGCTATCCAGGCAATGTGAGCAGCAGCTGGAGCCTCAGCCCAGAGGACATCCCAAGAACGCCTCGTGGAGGAGCACTCGGGACCAGACGGCACAGGGCTCCGAGGCTCCTGCAGGCGTGTTGTTCTTAAAGGATGCAAAGCTCATGGTGGACGCAGAGAGAGAAGCACAGGGAATAAGTTCATTCTTTGTACAGGGAACACAGAGGTTTTTTCTCATCTTCCCATACCGCAGTCAGAATATTTTATTTCAGCAGAAGGTCCAGGGAGACAGCTTTTGAGCAGGAAAGAGCAGACTAACCATTTGGTGCCACAATTTCTTAAATATATTTAGGTGCCAAAAAGCAGAATTCTCATCCACCAAGAGCTGGCTTTAAATATACTCCACAAGACAGAGTGAAGCATTTGGCAACCTTTTTTTCAGGGTTGTTAATACACTTTACATGTAAATGGACCAGCACCCCAAACTCCCTGTGCTCTTCCCCGCTGCAGCAATATTTCCTCCTGCAGCCTCTCCTGGGACTCTGGAGCCTTTCCCAAGGGTCAGGGGTCCCTCTCCCAGCAGTTAGCACATCAGGCAGCTCCCAGGCGAGGGAGAAGTGTCTAGCTGAACGTGCTCAACAGAAGATAAAGTCTGTTCTCCTGTATTTCGTCTGATCAATTTACCACCAAAATATCTTGCAATGAGAACAGATTGAAGGAAAACAAGCAACACATCCTCCAGAGGGGCTGTGGTTTTGGGTCTGATCTGGCAGGTTTTGGTGGAATATGTTTTGAGAATACTTAATGGTCACGCCTGTTGGGCAAGGGCCTCGCTGCTGGGTCCCTCTGTTCAAAGTGCAGCTTCAGGAGCTCGGAGAAGCAAGCAAAGCAATAGAGACATCGCCGCTGTTCAGTGCGGCTGGTTCTACGCACCAGCTGAGCAGATGGTTTCAGAATGGATATATGTGTGTGTGTGCTCAGCCATACATACTGAGCTTGCTCTCACAGACATACCGTTACCCTTAACTTCTCTGCGAAAGTAGCAAACCCCCTTGGAGCGTACCTGAGCCACTCACTCACCCTCCCCCCTCCTGGGGATGGGGGAGAGAATTAAAGGGGCAAAGGGAAAAGAGACTCTTGGAGTAAGAACAATTCAATAATGAAACTACAATAATATTGAAAAGAATAATGATAATAATAGTAATATACGCAAATATAGGAGCAACAGAGTGACACTGCTCACCATCCCATGACCAAGGCTCAGCCTGTTCCCGGCTATAGATCCTGGAGCAGGGAGAGTCCTGAAACCACAATCCTGGAATAGAGAGAAGAGCCCAAGTGTCCGAGAGACTGACAGCCCTCAGAGCCAGACAGAGCCTCACCTCTCCTGGCCATGCCGGGCATGGGATGGAACAGACCATCGGCCAGTTTGGTCTCAGTCCTAACCCTGAGGTCGAATCCTGTGCTGGTCCCTGGGGCTGTGCTCCCTCCCAGCTCCTCCTGCCCCTGCAGACGTGGGCACAGCAGAGAAGCTGGAAAGTCCTTGACTGTGCTGGCAGCAGCTCTGCCCATCAGTGTGTGATCAGCTTCTCCCCAGCACAAACCCAAACAGCCTCACACCGGCTGCTGGGGAGAGAGTTCACTCTGTCCCAGCCCAAACCAGGACAGGGGACTTGCCTGCTTAGCCCCAGACTCCAGGAACATGCAGGAGTCTGTTAATCTTTACAAAACAATTTCTGATCAGTGCAGACTGTATAACTGCTTGAAGGATCAGGCAGTCAGATAGTAATCTTCTCCTGGGCTGCCATTCCAACCAGCAACAGAAAGGCAGTTCCTGGTTACGGAGCCTTTGGGCAGCCACTCCTTGCCAGTCCCCAGCAGGTCTCACACTGTCCACACGTGGCTGTGAACACGGAGCCTGGGCACAACTTTGTATTGAAACACTGAAAATAGAGAGCACAGCACCAGCCCATCCATCACCAGCAGAGAAGAGAGGCTTTCCATCAGTGCTATCAGCAAAGATCCTAAGCAGCACTGACCATCTTTTTTTTTTTTTCAATCTCTACCTCTGCTCATCCGTTCCCATCTCCCTTACAACTTTTTTATTGGTGACTCTGTACTTTCTGCACTTGCTGTTGACCTCTTTCCACTGCCCCTTGCAATAGGGGCTGTTTGTCACTAACAAGCGTGTGAACCACTCCCAGCTGCTGCAGCACAGCAGGAGTCATCGGTACACAAACCCCACACCCCCAAAGCAACAGGAGAAGCACCAGCTTTGAACCTTGAGCACAAGCAGCTGATCCACAGGCACCGGGGCTGCTGGGGCAGCGACAGACACAACCAGGGACATCGCAGAGGGTATGGACCCAACATCCAACATCACAAAAACAGAAGTTGTATATTATTGCCTCTTTCTTTCTGCCTTCCACTGCACAGCCATCAGGCCAGTCCTCAGCAAGGTAGCAGGGGTTCTGGAGCAAAGCAGGCTGCAGCATCCGCCCTGTGCTGGGATAACGGTGCAGGATGCAGCCCAGCGCTGACGGTCCATTCTGGAGTGACCGACCCATCAGTGCCTGGCACCGTCTTGCTGCAAAGAGCAGAGACACCAAGCCAAGACATGAGAGGCTGGGAAGTGGCTTCCTTCACACAAAAAAATGGACAAGGCAAGGCAGGCATTCCTCCTCAATAGCTCCTTTAAAAGCACCTTTTCCTCATCACCTAATGAGCTGCTGATTGTCCTGACCCTGACAGCACCTCTCACAAGGATTAGCTGTCCCTTGAGAAGAATACCACATTTTTAATAGCAACATCTGTTCTTTCTCCTTTCTGGACCTCTAATAAGCTCTTTCTTGTCCTCTGTACTGCAATAAAATTAAGATGCCAACCCCAATTTTCCTACTTAAATGTCTTTTTGTTCAGCACCATGGCAGGTACAGCAGATTTTTTCCATGAACGTCACCAGGTACCCAGAGGTCTGCCAAACCTGGGAAAAGTCTAATACCTCACCACTTATACTTCTGCATCTTTCAGTTCAAGATTTTATGGGCTGGTTTCTGGTTGGTTATTTTAGGGGGGTTTTTAATGCATTATTTCACACTTTTCTTTTTCCCCACTATCAGAATAGCTCAGCAAGGTGCTCACTGAGGGCACTCATAAGCCCCAATGCGCCTGCCCAGCCTCCCTGGGGTCTCCCTCCCACCCTGCCCGTGGCACAGGACCCCATTCCAGCCCAGCCCAGCACCCCAGGACACCAGTTGAGTGTCCCCTCACCCAACTGTGCCAAACCCCTGAAATTCAGCACATGGAGCTGCAGGCGCTGTGGCAAACACGATGCAAGATTTAAAGAAATGTGGAAAAATGTAGTGGGCAGACTCAGCAAGAGCAGTGTGAGCAGCCAGGCAAAGGGTTGTTTCAACAGTCCCGTTAATCAGAGAAATCAGGCAGAAGGAGGCTAAAATGCTACCGTAAGAAAATGTGCAATCAGACACAGGATACAAATTTTAACAAGAGGTTTGTGTCAGCGAGGACTGAGTTGAAGTGGAATAGTGGCAGCAAGACATGTGTCCCAGTTGTCCCTGGACACACACAGAGATGGTTTTGCTCTCTCTAGAGCAGCCACATGGAGAGCAATGGTTTATCCACCGAGTGCATTAACAAATCAGTGCTCATACAGTAGAGGCAGATTTTTGTCTAGCCTACAGCTATAAAAAGTCCCAGTCTTTCCAGCTGGCCTCAGCCCATCACAACCCATTCTGCAGAACAGACGGGAAAAATCTGGTACCTGCTGCAGGGCTGATCCCTCCCGTGCAGGCACAGGGGATGTTTCCCCAGCTCCTGATGTAAACCCCTTATCAGCATGGAGAGATCCACATCCTCTACTGCACCCGACAAATCCCCTGTGCTTGGGAACCGTGTGCACTTTATACTGAGTAATAGTTCGGTAAATCAGAAATAATCCCAGCAGCAGACACTGGAGCCAGAATTTCCATCCTAAAGCTACTGCTGTGATCCCAGCCCTCCAGGAGGCTCCTGCTCCGCTCTCTGCCCCTGCAGAACAGGTCCTCTGGGCCCAAAGACTGTGCTGGAGTCCCAGAGGATGCAGGAGCCATTTAATCTGGATTATGAGGGGATTTCTCAGAATTCAGGGTCTGGGCTCGTACCCGAGTGGCTGAGCGTTTAGGCAGAATTACAGGCACACGGGGAATTTTCTGCCTAAAAAGATGATTAGCAAGTTTTAGGTAGTACCAGTGTTAAGCAAGCACCAAGCAGGGAAATATCAAACCATGGGTCTGGGTTTGCACAGCAAATGTGTACTAACACCTACATCTGCACGGGATGAGGTCTGGAATCACGCTGGCATTTCCTTCTGAACATCTCGTGCTCTCCAGGAACGGGCGTTGTAAAACTAGAATAATCAGTGGGCAAAGGCACTCACACAAGTTGTCCACGTTTGCTCTATTATTTAAATTAATTAGTGCTTTGCCTTTGTGACTATTCCCATTTTTTCCACCATCTCTAGGTACTTTAATAATCTTTTCACAGAAAATTTGGTCTCCTCATACACCAGCCAGTGTTAAAACAAGGTGCCTGCAAATCCAGGCTTGCTGCCTCTTGAAGGCAGTAACAGATGTCCCTTGTGATGATTATTTGTTGCACATATGAACCAGCTACTGAGAGGTTCTCACTCACAGATGCATTTGTTTGGTGCTTCCATTTCATTTGGAAACACTTCTATTGGTCAACTGCAGTAAGAACTGATTTTGCAAAACAGATGGAGATTATTCTGCTGGTGGCTGCTTCTTAGTCATAGCTCAGAATATTTTCTGTGCTGTTCCTCTGAAGTATATTCATGCAAAACAACCACATTGGAAAACCTCCTACATTAAAATATAGTAAATGTTTGATGTTAACCCTCAAGAGCTCCCAAGGAATTAATGGATGAAGGTGATTTTAACTCTCACTACTCCAGTTTGCTGTTGCAGTTGAAGCCACATGGAGAGGTGGGTACTGACTCCAAACAAACTCTTGCAGAGGACAGCGGGCACAGCTCCTGCACAGCGCTGGGCAGACCGGAGTCTGCACATGCTCCTCCATCAGCCAGGAGCACAGAGGGAAGCAGGAGAGATTTTGAAAGTAGGAAAATGTGTGTTCAACACCTGCAATGGACATTACATCCGGGACATGCCTGTTCCTCTGCCACCCAGGACCTGCTCCTGGGATCCTCCACTTTAATACCCAAAGTTCTCATGGGGACTAAAGCCACTGGAGCATATATAGAAAAAAAATCTGAAATTTTGCCCTGAAAAGCTGAAACAAAACAGAGGAATTATTGTAGGAAACAGAAGCGGAGGAAACACGAGGATTAACAGGCAAGAGTAACGAGACTGCAGTCTGCAAAATGCAGTGCTAGAGAACCCACATTATGATTGTTTCTTGAAAAGGTTGGTATGCAAAATGATGGTGCCCCAGAACAAGCTGCCAAGGAGTAGGGAACAACAGATGACTGGTAATAGGAAAATGTGTTCTTGATAATTGGTACCTTTACATTTGACTGCAGAATTGGAGGCACAATAACCCATAGCAGTTGCCCAGATGTGATGCATAAGTAAGGATCAGCAGGAGACTCTCAGCACACAGGGAGGGAGGCTGAAGAAGACACCTCCTGTGCATGGCAATGTTCTTTGGAGGAGCAGCTGGAACACATTTCATGTTGATTCATGAGTGTGTCATTTTTGGATGGAGGCTGGAAAATGCATGAGCAATGATGGCATTGGAATGAATATCGGGAGTGTGGGAGGCAGGAGCAGGGAGAACGAAGGAGAAGAGCGCAGGTAAGTTCAGAGGAAGAGGATACAGCCCAGGGGAATGATGGAGAGGGATGGGGGGGAAGAGACTTTACACCTTACGGGGTGGCAGACTAGAGATGGAATAGAGCCAGAGGAAGAGAAGGGGTTCATGTAGCACTGGCATGGGCAGAAGAGAATTATTTGAAACAAAAAAAACACTAACCATCTAACAGCTGCTTTTAAAGATTTGCTTCCCAAGAACTACGTATGCAAAATTATCCCTCAGCCTATGATTGTTGCATCTGTTAGGAAGGATGAAGGTGAAGGGAGGCAGGAGAAACAAGAACAGAGACAGCTCTGGCCATACTGCCTCCTCCCCAGCCATACACAGCCCATGCTGCAGGGAATTCGCCTCTTCCCCTGCTTCATCCTGTGCTCTGCAACCTGCTTGGAATCCCACTTGAAATTCTGCTCCAAAATCTGCTTGCACTGGCCCTGCAGTTCTTTTGAAACTGGAATACAAATTAAACCATCTGCACAGAGAAGATGAACTCCACTCTGCTCCAGCAAAATCTCCCACATGACAACAAACCGGTGGTCCTGCCCTGCAGAAGAGTGGTTGCCCAAGTCATTGAATTTTCCTGCTGGCCCAGGCTAGAACATGAAGCCAAAAGTCTCTGCCAGTCTCTTAGAGGACAAGCATGTTGAGCTTCCTGGAAGGAGAGCAAGACATCCCTGGCCAGGGACTCCAGCCAGACAAGGCTGAGCAGCCCAGCATGGAGAACCACTCAACCCAGCTCCAGACATGGACCATGAGACTGGGGCACGGCAAGAACTTTCCCAGGGCCATGGAGGTTCTTGCTCAGGGGAGGGCTGGGTGCTACAACAGTCTGCAAGCTCTCCTGCTCTCCATCTGCTTAATGGTTGACAAATACACTTCCAATAGGAACAATAAATCAGACCAGGAGCAACTGCCAAAGTTGAAAGATAATTAAAGGGTGGCAAAGGTTGGTCATGCAGTAGATCCCCAGTTTATCTCAGCACCACTAAGGGATTCCCAGCTATCGCTTTGTAACCAGCTTTCCAGCAGAAGATTCCACCCCAAAGCCTGCAGAGCGCACCCCAACAGTGTGAGACTTCGAATAACTTTGGGCATTTCAGAAGATGCCTTTTTACACCAGCTGATCGTCCGTTTCCCTAGAAACAGGACTCAGCACCCACTAGCGAGGGAGTTGGCCCTCGTGTTAACTTTAGCTGCTGCTGTTTGTTCCAGCATCGTTTCCATTTCCAAAGACACAGAACCGCTGCAGCGTCACACATTGCCATTTTGCGGGCACACACAAACCCCGGCTCTCCTATCCGTGCAGTTTCACCCCATAAGCTCCGGGTTTATACCAAGGCATTGCAATCACAAGGTGATCCAGATCTGCTCCTGGCTGAGCCCAGGCTCATGCAAGCCTCAGTCCTGGTAGGATTTCCAAGCCAACAATGAAATCCAGGAGAAGAACGTGGGCTGGGAGTTCATGAGTATGACATTTGCAGGGCTGTGTTTGGGTGAGTTAGAGCAAAACACACACTTCAGCCACATCCAGATTCAGAACAGTGCACACCATCTCCTCCGGAGCTCCATCACCTTGGCAGAGGCCAACAGCGGGCTTCCAAAGCCAGTCTGAGCCATACAGGGCTGGTTTCTCACTCTACACAAATTCGAGAAAACCATGGATATATCCCTCAGGAATAGACCTGGATGTGATATTATATATTCTGGTTGAATGAAAAATTTTGACCAAAATTTTATACCTGTCACAGACTTGTGGTTCAGACTGGACGGGACCATAAGTGCATGATGTTATCAGGTGCATTACATGCATCAAGTGCTATGTTTTCTTGTGTAAGAGTTCAATAACTGGAAATGCACTTAATTAGCATTTAATTGTGCTCCATCTTTTCCACCTCACCATGTATTGTATTTCCAGTTGTCCTCAAAATGCTTTGGCACCTATTTTTAGTTTTATTATGTTAAGTTTTGACTATCGAGGGGAAAACCAGAAAGCAAATGGCACTGAGCTGCCACCTCGTGCCCAGCTCCCACCAGAAGCCTGCCTGTGGTACCCCTGCAGCTTGTCTCTCACAGCAATGGGAAGGGATGAGCATGCAGACTGGAAACACTGCACCACAACAGACCAAATGCCATTTAATTACCAGCTAAAGAACAACAGCCTGACCAGGAAAAAAGGAAAAAGGTACAAGAGACAGACAGGAGCTTGATAGGATCGACAAGAAAAGGGGACAAGGCTGCACGATCATCAGCAGCACATAATTTAATGTGAAAGTCCTGGAAACATTAATTTCTATTAATAGCTTGGTAAAGAGAGAAAGCAGAGGGGAAGTACCTGTTGGGGTTTTTCAGCGAGGTATTAACGGGCAGCAGTTTTAAATAAGAACTCAGAGCAATCAAGCTTCAGCTCTACAAGACTGTTACATGGTCTTTTTTACATGCCTTGGAGACCCAGCCACTTTGTAAGAGGAGGAAAATTGAGTTGACTTGCCTTTAAACAGGGATGGATTGCTGAGCCTACCCAGTCATTTCACATTTACAGAAATGTGAGCAAGAAAAACACAGACCTAAGAAGTTCGCCTGACAGAAGTGAACTGCATAATAAGTGCAACGCTCGTAACTGGAAAGGTTACGGTGACCTGCTGGGCTGGTCAGGAAGGAAGGAGAGAGATTTTTGCCAAGCTGGAGCATGGAGTGTTTGCTGGAAAGGGAGAGCACAAGGGGTGGGCAATGACATGAACATAGTCATGGGCTAGGAAAAGGCAGTGTAAATAGGAACAGTCAATATCCCTGTGTCTGAGTGACACGATAAAGAAAATACATACAATGGCCAGAATAAGTTGACATAAGAAACAACTGTAGAGGGAGGGGGAACTCTGAAGCTTTCCCCAGCACAGCCTCTCCAGAACCCAGGCTGCTCATGTGAAACCACATTAGTGTTTTGATCATAAAATTAAAAAAAAAAAAGCATTCTTGCTTGTGGATTCTTCTTTTATTATTCAGCTCTGCAGCACAGTTTTGGAGTATCCAGTCAAACACCAATTAACAGTAAAATAAAGAGCGATTGACTTGGCCATTGTCTAATTTTAGTTTAGGCAGATAGTCAACACGGAAATTACTCAGCTCAGGGATAAAAGGAAGCCTGACAGTAAACTGAGAGTGAAAAGCTATGAAGAAAAATAAATACAGACTAACAGCAATGACTGCAGGGGTCAGACCCCTCTCCAGCTGATCAAAATCAAGGAGGTGACACCCCAAAATCAGGAGATTAAATAACTGGCCAGGCTACACAGTAAGATAACCGCAGGCAAGCACCATTGGCAGGTAGGATCCCGACCAGTAACGCAACACCATCACCCCAGACGCACACCCATACGGCCACAGATGGCCCGTGACAGCACAGGACATCCTCCCACCGTCCCCCCTCGGGGGCAGAGCCCACCCCTGCTAACGCCAGCCTGAACCCAGCAGCGCTGTCTCACTCAGTTCACAGCTTCCAAACCAAACCATCTCAGGTGGTTTTTTTTTTTTCCTTTTATTCATCCCAGTTTCCCACATCAGATGCCTTCCTCCCTTGGA